>NW_009723401.1:189886-192278 GCF_000703405.1 Apaloderma vittatum | reverse complement strand
CCCTACAGTGCATTTTTTCTGGGGCCAGGAGCACAATGGCTATTCTGTATCGACAGTTGTGTACTGATGCCACAGTAATTAAAACAGACTACTCCCTACAGGAAACACCAAGCAGCAGCTTTTACCGTGAGAGAGGGCTAGAGAAGTAGGGAAGCAGAGAAAAAAACATGTGAAATACAGATAAGCACAGGTGGAAGTACCCACACAGAGCAGAAAGTGTGACCTCATTAAGGTCAGCATCACAACAAGCACAGCAAAGCTACAGGTGGCAGATCCGAAACGATTATTTACCTGCAAGCAGCTGGTGGTTTTCCTTCCAGGAGAGCAGTGCTTGCCTTTCACTCACAGAACTTGCCCTCAGGCTGGCAAGCTTAGCAATTGCAGCTTGTTCATGGCTGTATTTTCCCACATGAGTATCTCTTGCAGAGATGTGGCGATGCAGCCCTGATGTCTCCTGGAGTTCTCCAGTTCTTCCGTGCCCAGCTATAGCTTTGAGCATGGTAAAGTGTTAGATGTGGATCATGATCAAAACATATATGGCTGAAAGACAAGAAATAGATTGGTTTCTGATTTCTCTGTCGTCAGGACAAAGATGGACAGCGCTGTGATGGTAATAGAGTTCTGTTTTGGTTTATGTTCTTTTGCTGTATTTCCCAGCTTGGTCCCCTGTAATTTCTCACTTTGTAGAAAAAGGGCTGAGTTTCCTCGAGTTGTCTGACAATATTCATAAAACCTCCAGATGCATAAAAAGATGTGGACAGAGCATCAAAACAAGCACAAATGAGCACTCTTGATGCTTTCCTTTATTGCTCACATGCCAGGTGAGGATGAGATGGGATGCTGTGCAACAGCCAGCAAAGAGACTCAGAATTGGGCTTTGGTGAATGGGTATCTCTGGGACCTACCAGTTGGTACCTGGAGTCAGATGTAGATTTCATGTCTCAAACTGTCTGTCTTAAAAAATTATCTTCTAGTGATGTTTGGACCAAAGAAACAATAGCAAATAGTTACAATTCTGCAATCCTCTTTCTTAATGCCCACAATATTTCATGAGATTTCAGAAGGGGCCTTGGGTGCTAATTACCCACTTTCTTAACAATGGCTGTTGCAGGAACTCATTGCTGAAGCAATGATGAAAGCAAGTTGTTCATTTCACCATTTTGACTTCCAAAGCAGCAATAACAAAGCTCTGGGATTCTGTTTCATGGTGTTTCCAAATGAACAGCACTTGTTTTGCAGCCACTAAACTGGGGACTTGCTGCCTCATGCTGTTCTGGAAATTCACCAGGAGGCTGAGATTCACTCTGGGTTTTTTGATTCCCCTCACATTTTTTCTAGTAATAAATGGTTTACAGGCCAGATTCCAGAGCGCTGCTTCCTTGCAACCACTCTACCTGTTGCTAATCCACTTCTTCCGTAACAAAAGGGTGGGAACTGTGATGCTAAGAGGATCAGGCAGCAGCAAAAATTATTTTAATTACCAAAGATGGAGCACATTTGGAGGACAGATCCAAAGTCTACTGATCTCAGTGGAAGTCTTTTTCCACTGACCTAAGCAAGCTTTTGATCAGATCCCCAGTTAAGGAAAATTATGTCGCTGCTGCTTAGCTGTTTTCTGCTGTAGGCTGATCAACCTACTTGTTGCTTATCTCAGAGCTGGCCCACTGACCAGCCTGGATAGAAACACTGGCTTCTTGCCTACTTTGGTCATGTTGCATTTTACATCCCTTTTCAATTTTTTCCTGCTGCTGCTCCTGGTTGCCCAACACTGTTTTTGCTGACTCCCAGGAGAAAAAATGGATGGGAGGGGGAGAAATCGAGCTGAATGGCTGCTACTGAAAAAGAAATCCCTGGATCTCACAGCCCTGCAGAGCCACTGAAATGTACAATCAAGATGAGAGTGGTGAAGAATATATAAAAATGGAAATAGCTTTAAAGGAACAACCAGACTGAAATTGCTCATGAAACATGAAGGACAACATCTGTAAGTGGCAGGGGTAGTTTCTCCACTCTGTAAAGAGAATCCCATCCTCCCCAGGATGTCTGCAGGAGACTCTTTCTGTAAATTGCGATTCAAAAGCCTGTCACCTGATATGACTCCGGGGGGCAAAAGCAGCATTACTTCAATGCAATCCCAGCTTGAAAAAGTTAATAAAATACATGTCACTGAGAAACCAATTGTACCTGCAGGGTAAGAAAAGGTCACACATGAATGCATGGAAGCTGGGCATGCTGCATAAACTGTTGATTGAAATCTCCTTTCCACTTGTATCTGAACACATTGAGCGTAAACAGGATTGGCACACAAAGAGAGACTGGTGATTTTTCAGATTAATCAACTTTTGCTGGATTTTCTTTCATTTTCCTGCAGTACATCGCATTAGGACGGTCA
>NW_009723401.1:139544-189855 GCF_000703405.1 Apaloderma vittatum | reverse complement strand
CTTTCTCCTTCCTCTGTGAATTAAAATACTCAGACTAATGTATTTCAGGAGAAATCAAACAAAGCGCTACTGAATTTTTCTTTCATGATGTGGAATGATGAAAGTATTTGATGACCTCTCCTCTGAATTTCAAAACATTTCTTGTTGACAGCAGTTGGATCAGTCTGTTGCAAAGTGCTCGTGAGAACAGTGACAGCACTGCTGGACTAGATGATCTTTTGAGGTCCCTTCCAACCCCTAACATTCTGTGATTCTGTGATTTCATTAGGGGAGCTCCTATAGAACTGTATCATATGCTTCATGGTCTTACAAATGATGATTGTTTAAAGCACAACCTGCATTGCCTGCTGTTACATTATCTCCGGGACAAAGAAAGATGCATATGGACTTAACGAAGAGAAAGCAAAGCGTTTGTTGGGACTGTAAATGAAAAAGGAAATTATTCCATCTAGAGTTGCATATTGGGTGCTGTTGCTTTGTTATCTAATTTCCTGTAGCATTGGTAGAGTCGGTGTGCTTTAATTAAGGTTTTATATAGGTTTCACTGAAAAAAGTTTTATGGAACCACACTGTTTGAACGGTTCTATCAAAACCAAGGGCTTGTGTGGAATTGCCTAAAATTTGCCAGCATTTTCTTTTAAAAACAAGCTGGGGAAAAGCTATCCTAAAAATATGCAGACATACCCTTTCCGTATTTTCAAATGATACTTCAGTCATTCTGTCATCCTGTTTTGAAATAATTTGTTGTCTAATTTTTTAACAAATTTCATGTTGAATAATATAGCAGATTATACACAGTCAGAGGCATATTCTTTTCCCTTTGTATGTTTACACATTATATAGTTTAATATAACAAAAAATGAGAAGCCTAGTTTGTAAGGAAACAGATTTACCTGCTTTGAAAACACTTGCTTCTGTGGGGAGTTTAAATACCTTTTAATACAGATTCTTATTCACAAGAGTGATGATCTTCAGCAGGTCAGAAGTTCATCTTCCTCACAGCTTAGATTCAAATCGGATGAAAAATGAAGAATGGAAATTCAGGAAAGCCATTCAAGAAGACAGGAAATATAGGGAAAGCATTTTTACCTTGACATTAGCAAAGCTAGAAAGGGACAGAAAAGGTTACTAGAGAGACAGTGTGGACGTGCACAGGGATATATACACACACGTACCCATGCAGTACAGTATAACCTCTACTCGGTCTCTGTATATTTGGTCCCTGTCTCCATTTTGGTAGTTGGTGAAATGGCACACACTAAGAGAAAAGTGCTTTTTATCCGAAGTTTGCAATTGCAATACATAGCATATGAAAGAAGCATCATTGCCTGTTGGAAGAGAGAGCCAGAAATAATCAGTTAAGTCCCTTTGAAATCCCATGAGAGTGGCATGCCTAATGTCTTTGAATATTTGCCCCTAAACAACAAACCCACAGAAAGCGTATAGCTGAGGAACATACAGAAACCAGATTTTTTCAAATGTCCTAGTAGAATCCTTTACCCACAAAAATCAGTTTCCTCCCTGCCTGTACAAGACTTTACTGCTCATGTGGCATTCACTGCCTTATGCTCTCATGTGGTAATGGGTTGTAACCATATGCACAGAAGTCTAAGCTGCTCTCAAATAGCGAAATTATCAAAAACCAAATAATGTTCTTTACCACAGTTTGCTTCAATACCCATAATTGTAGGAACAAAAGAAGTCCTCTTTCATTTCTTATTAAATGCTTTGTCAGTGTTAGAAGAAGGTCCCGATTTTCTTTATTTATTGTCTTACATTAATAAAGTGGAGAATTTTAGGGAACTGAAAAGATTTGAAGAAATGCCTTTCGATCCCAAACGAAAGAAGATTACTGGAACTAAGCCTAAACTCTTTAGAAAAGAATGTAATTTAAAATGACCAGAATAGAGTCAATGTCCACTCTTATAGGCTGCACCATTCATACAGTGCAAAGCAACTGCTCAATAACCCAAAGCTGTTAAGGACCAGATTTTGCTCAGAGGCAGGTCTTTATCAGAACTGGCAGAAGAGAAATGTGCAAATACCTGCAAAGCACATAGAGATGGTATGATACCAACGGGCCATGAAATATTTCTGGTTCCAAGGTATGTGTCATATCATTTGAAGGTCAGCCCACTTTTAGCTAACAGCAAAAAACATAATCCCTGTAACAGAAGCATTAACTAAGTTCCAAGTGAGAGGTGAGGGTTTTTTAATCACTCAGAAACCACTAACTTTTCCTGAACCATCCTGCTGGTATGCGAAAAGGTTGCTAGATGTTTCTAAAGTCAAAATTGCTTAAATTGGCTTCATGGCATTGACAGGACAATCCTGAAGTCTCATTTTTTTCACTAAAGCACACTGTTCTTTCTCATTGAATTAGTGCCAATGGTGCATCGTATCCTGTCCAGACGAATTAAACGGGGAAGGAGAGGAATGCCTTGGCCCTTTCAAAATCAATTGAAGCACCTGCAAAGACATCAGTGTGTCCAGGATGGTCTTTTACTCAAGAAAGTTAGAGAAGGAAGTTATATTTATCCTCTATCAAATGTAATGGAAAAGGAGAACTTTCCCCAAGGCAATTATTTTGCTCCTAAAGGCATTATTAAATACAGGACTTGAGCCATGGAGAACAGACGCAAAGCTGTTTCTCAGGCATGTTGTCACCCAGTTCTGTTTTATGTTTGGAAATCTCAGCCTTCCTGAGGAAGAAATGTTATTGCTGCAGCAGTCACGGGGGTGAGCTCCTCACACTTTGCATCCAAGATGCTCGGTGAAGGCTTCTTCCTGGTGTTATGATGGCTCTGGCCCTTGCTCCAGCCCTGTCCCAGGGTCATGTCTTGCCCTACATAAGGGGAAGGGCCTTCTTCAGACACAATCCCGTGACTATTGCAGGGAAATGTTGATCACAAAAGTGACAAAGTTGTCTTCCCTGGGAAAACATTTCTGTGTTGGAGAGTGGAGCCAAGCTGCACTGAAGGAGGATAACAAGTGAAACAAAAGTATTCTAGGCACAGGAGCGGCGCAATGGTGTTCAGGAGGGACACTGCAGCTTATCTCCTCTCACTGGTGATTCATGCTAACACTTTTAGCTGTGCAGGAGTAGGCTACTGCAATATACAAAGGAGTTTCAACCCACATCAGCATTACTATGGAAAGAAGGGAGAAAAATTATTTTAGCTTCTAGCAAAGCCTCAATTAAAATTAGATTTTAAAATAATGCTAAGCTAGCCACTGAATCACTTAATCACTTGTGTACACAGTTAAAATGCAATATTTTTTTCATGCAAGGAAACTCAGAAAGCAAGATAAGTCCTTAGAAACCTTTGTATTTAGGGTTAACATTTTCATCTATTTATGAAAAGGTCATGAAACTACGAAACAAGGGACAGCATTTTCAATACACCTCAGATCAGTGTCTGAGATGCCTACACTCCTCCACTTCTAGCCAGTTTTCAGTGGTGCAATTCTGCTTTGCTATGGACACATTTGGAAATCTGCATACATTTGGAAAATTATTCATGCACATGATGAATTTTCAGACACGAGAGTCACAGGCCTTGTTGCATCAATATCACATAACTTCAAGAAGTCTCTGGGGTACTCACAAAAGACATGAAACAGGCATTTAGGAATAAGTATTGCTGTACCTGTCAATCACAGCCATAATACATGAAGCACAGCAAACCGTCTTTTATCTCTCACCCTCTCATCACAAAGCTTTCAGCACTTTGGTCAGCAGCACGGTGCCACCACACACCTGCTGCGCAGTGACGTGCCAAATGCTGCCAACCACCTTGCAGAAAGGGTGTTCCTCACTGCTGCTGCCTTTGCTGTCACCACCACCTGTGAACCCCTCACAAGCCCCAGCAAGGAAAACATCTCTTCACTGCTGAGATATAGAGGAAGCAAGTTTTCCTTCTTCTTCCTAGTTGCTCACCACTATATATTTTTCTGATTTAACATGTACTTCCTACCTTGGTGGGACATAGCCCCATGATGCTGAGGTGGGCTGGCGAATGAAGACCAAGAGTGCTCCCTGCCACCATGGCTGGTGGCACGCCAGGGCTTGCCCCTCCTGCGGGTGAATTCTCCAACGTGGTGAGGGGCAGGCTTGAAAGAGGTTTCCCAGGACAATGAAGGAAGTGAGCAGGGAGTCTGTCCAAAAAACCACCTCATGCTTCAAAGCAAAACAAAATGTTTTCCTCTCTAGTGGACAAACAAGCAGGAGAATGGGCAAGACTTTCTTGGGTAAAATCAGCTTAAACACTGAAAAATACTACTGTGTGCCTTTCCAAAAATAAACACCTTTGACTTCATTCAGGAATTACAACAAGCAAAACAGAAATACAAGATCTTTCCAAACCTGATATATTAAAATCCTTTATCCATTTTTACTTACAGTAAAAACATCTCCGAGTGGCTTTAGGGCAGAAAATTTCCTTGCAATGTTGACTTCTAGGATGTTGTTGAAAGTTGGGACTTAAAATATAATTGAGTAGTCACATAAGAAAATAATCTGCAAGGCTGAGATCATCCAGTCAGAGAATTACACAGGCTATGTATCTTATCAATGCAAATAAAATTCAAGGAAATTTGAATATCAAATGCATCCCATGACTTGGTTTTGAACACCCACTTATAGCTTCAGACTCTCCTACACATTATATTCCTTATATATAAAAATAGCAATGAAAACAGCAAACATAGAAATAGAAATTATTTCAAGCACCTGTGGGCTCCAGATAACATTTTCCTTTTTTGCAAAAGGCAGTTCAAGAATATCTACATCCTATGGTACTATAAAATTCCCTTTTAAATTCTGTATGATGAGTACACATTCTGTTAAATTTGATAAAATTTTTCCCTATCAGATGATTTACAGGAATTATTAGTAAAATATTTCAGACAGCAACTAAATTAGTCACAATCTATTAGTAGACAAACTGGGAAAGAGAAAATAGAAGAGAACTTAATTGAATAAATTATTCATTACCATTTATTCAGTCAGCTTTGATTTAAATGCTTGTTAATCCTTTGAGGGTTCATGTAGTACAATCTTATAGTAGCCCTGGTCAGGCATGCCAATATATGAAGTGTTATCTTTTTTTCTTCTAAAACGCTGAACTCTCGGGTTTGCCATGCAATGCCAAAGCTGGAAGTAGGACAAAAAAGGTAGTTTGGAGCCCTCAGAACATTTTATCTTGCCAGTTGTTATCTCCAGTAAGAAAATAATTATTTGTTTCAATTATGTCAAAAAACCACAGTACAAAATACTAAGATAAAACAACAATATGATACAGTATAATAGGAAACAGACATATAATAAATGTGTCAGAGTTTCCTAAATACAGAATTTTATCAAAAGTGATAGCTGTTCGATGAAAGACTTGGACAGAGTGAACTATCTCCTGCCCTTTCTGAACTACTGAAAGCTCATGTTCTCCTTTTCATGTCAGTATTGTACACTGGGAAGTCATTATTTGACTCTAATGACAATTTATTAATTATAATTTCTAAACATTTAACTATGAAGCTCTGTCAAGAAGCCTCTTCAGTTCCACAGGCACCTTAGAAAATGGTATTGGCTTGGCTGGAGAGGCACAGGAACAGTCAAATATCTTGTTTCTGTACAGGCTGCCTCACATCCAGGCAGGGAGCTCTTAGGTGTGGGGCCATCACCATGACACTATCTTACAGCAAAAAAAGCAAGCATTAAAGTAGAAATGAAGGAAGATTCACGTTGTGTGGATTTAAATACAGATTATGCATTTCAAAGCCCTCAAACAGGTATAAAAAACTAAGTTTACATATTCACCTGGTGTTTTATTGAGCCACAAAAGATATCTCTCTCTCTCTCTCATTGTGTTCCCTGCAGTTAACAAGCTGTCCCAACACCTGTAAAGCCTTACTGCGAGGATTCAGCTCCTAAGCACAGCATTCTTCCCAAGGACACTCCTGATCTGTAGATATATGTTGCCTGTCCACATAAACTTTCCCTTGGCTGTAGTCAAACTTCTTGTCTCTAATTTTCTCCACTCTGTAACTTGAGCAAGACGTAAGTTTTAACTCTCCTTCCAGAGGCTTACTGACTGCCCTCACCTAAAAATGAACAATGCTCTTTCCTCTTGGGTCTGCCGGTGTGGAATCACCTCCTGTTAGAAGGACAAAGAGCTCAACCAACTACAGACATGCTGATGGCTTGCAGAGAGGTTAAACACCACCAGTGACCTGTGGAGGCCCAGCTCGGCTCATTCAAACCAGCATGTCAAGCAGACATGGAGAAGTGAGGTGTGCAGGAGTCCATACAGGAAAGTAGCGCATGACATTCATGACCAGACTCTGAATGCTGAATGTGGTGTGGGCAAACACCTGGGGTGGCCAGCTGCCACAGCTGCAGATGGGGAGTCACAGGGGACGCTGGCTGAAAATTACCCCATCCCCCCCAGAAGAACGACAAGGTCTCCTGGCTACCTCAACCCTATAGAAAGAGCCAGCAGACAAACCACAGTGGCAGCCAGAATTTCCCTGTAAAGCTGTACAGGCTGGGAAATAATGCTCTTTATCCAAGGAAAGGGCATTTCCCCCTCTTCCATCCCTTCTGGGTCTGCCCGTGGGGTCCAAAGGGGATGGTGTGGAATAACAATAAAAGGTGGTTAGCATGGGCAAGCCCTCACCTTCTGCATTCATAGCCTGGCACCAGCTGGGACTGTGGCATGAAGTACTGCCTGCTGGGCTGAGATAGGGACGGAGGGAGTGCCCAATCCCCGGCACAGACAGAAGGGCAGAGATGCTTAAGCTCTCATGCGTGTATTGTATAATTAGGGCCTAACAGGGTCTGGTATTTGAAAACTCACTCGCACCATTCAGTTAATTGTAATAGCCAATTTATATCTTTTATTGTCCTATCAACTTGAAATTTCTATTGTGGTGAGGACGGAGAGACAGCTGATGCAAAATGTGCTCTTGTAAATAAACACGGGTTATGGCAAATGGAGAAGGGACGTTCAACAGCAACAATCATTCTCAGTTAGGATATTGGGGGGAAAATTGCAGCACATTAAGACAGCAATAACACTCAACAGGGTGTACATTCATCAGTCAATATGTATGCACATGGAGCATGCAGAAGCACAGGGAGCAGTCAGCCATGCAGACTTAGGTAACCATTACTCTGATGCGGCATGTCGGGCCCTGCTGATGAATCGTGCAAATTGGTGTCAAGGAGAAATATCCAGGCGCTCAGCCCTTGCAGATGCCAAGTGCCACTACGGATTCGCCACACCAGCCTGGGCAAGTCAGGCGCTGCCCCTGGGGTCCCATTCTCCCTAAGGGTGAAATGGACTTTAGTGATTGACCTTCCCAGGGGAGTCATTTGTTTGCCAGGAAAGAGCTTCGGTATTTCTGCTCCTGCTCACCACAAAATAGGGATAATCTGTCCCTGCAGAAGATGGTAGGGGATCTCCCTGTTAGCTTAAGTGAATCACTGTGCAGGGCTGGTAGGAAGAGGGAGCAGGACTCTCCTTTTCATAAGAGTGGTGTTAATGCCCAGAAAGAACCTTGCAAAGACTAGAAGACCGAGCAAGTCAGTGATATCTACCCAACGATCCCACTGGGGCTGATCTCTCCTGTAGTCGACCAGGATCGTGCCTCTCTTGGTCTCTTTCCCAGAGGTTGGATCTGTAACCACGTGGTGCCCAGGGGTGTGAATTGCTCTGCTCCCCAGCGAAGAACCACCCTGCAACTATAAGGAAGACCTCTGAGACACAGCCATCCCTTTCCACAGTCCAGTCCCTGCCCAGCATTCTCATCCATTACACCAGAATTCAGATTGAAAAATAGTATCTGAATTGACAAAATTAACGTTGAGGTTCTCCCCTCATTGCATTTGCAATTGTGCTTGTTTAGAAATATCTACATTTTCTAGGTGCTGGGTTTTCTCTTTAAGAACCACCAACAAAACCATGTTCTTCCTGAAGAGAAAACAGAATTAGCAAGCTGCACCTCAGGGAATTGGGTAGGCAATCTACAAAGAGCCTTCAAATGCTCCAGTTGATTGTTTCTCACACTCATGGCACATGCGCACAATATTCATGAATCCACGCCTCATGCAGAGAAAACAAAAAAGGAACAAATTCACGGACTGCTTTTCATTCATTTAACACACACATTTCGTTGCTGACCGTATGTGTATATGGCACACACACAAAGAATGACAACAGTTACATGTGGTGCCTACCGCTGTTAAAGCCTATCGTGCTGCACTTTCTAGTGTTTGAACCAGAGTAGGCTCATTTGAAAAGATTTTGAAAACTCTTCAGACTTTAATTTTGGAGGAGATGGATAGGAGACGGTTATAGCTTTAATGTTATTTTTATGCAAAATCATGAAGCTAAGTTCTCCTCCTTTCCTTTCCCTCTCTCCCCTCTGGTTGACACATCTTGGCAGCTACTTGAGAGCACAAATTGACCAGGAGTCTGCATCTGCCAAATAAGTCTCCTTCTTAATCTGCATTCATTAGCCATTCCTATTCCCTCTTTTCTCCCTGTCCTTCAGGAATTAATTCAATATATTCCTTTCAATACATTCCTTCCCACAAACCACATTTCTTTAAGATAAAAGTAAGCCAACATCTCAGACAAGGGAGAAGTTCCTCCTTCTACTGTCTTACTAACAGCCTGGCACAAGCAGATCTAACAATGCCGCATGTGAATATAGATACAGGTACTGTAATTAGTGAAGTGCCAGATCAGAGTTTGAGAGTGCAATTTCCACGTGCACATCTATTTTAATGCTCTCTTCCTTCTCCTTCCAACCTAGTTTTCCAGTCTGTTTCGACTCTATTTTTTTACCACTGGCCAGTTTTCCACCTACTCTTTTCTGAGGTTGGGCATGACTTCAGAAACTCTTCCATCTGCTCATGACAAGGTGAAGTGCCCTGCGATACAGCCAGGTCAACACATTACTAAAGGGGAATTCCGACAGAGTTGTAAAGCTGGTTGCTCCACAGCCCTTGTGTACCCCCACAAAAGTAGCACCGATGCGCTACAGCAGGCATCAGGAGTGGCCCTAAAATGCTTGTCCCATTCTTACTTTCAGACAGCAAGTAGGCACATTCCCACCCGCGCATCAGGAAAATGACACTAAATTGAGGTAGAACATGAATAGAGCAATTTTTCTTTATTTTTAAACAGATGTAGTTATTGTTTCTTTCATTAAAATAAATAAATAAATAATTCCGAACAGTGTGAATTAGAGGCCTCTGCAGAGTCAGCATATTATAAAGGGAAACTGATATCACCACAGTTAGGTAGAAAATATCCTGTCATTATAAGCCTGATCTTGTCTCCCTGACAGTATTTAGCTTTGCAAAAGCTAAACTAGCCTCCTTGAATTTTCACAGGCCAGATTTGATGAGAATGTGTAATTTTGTCAGAAAGATGGGAAGCTAATGGGACAAAACATCTAAGAGAGCATTTGTACTTCTTCCTCTCTTTCTTGTGGTTATCTTTAGATGCATTAACATGCTGTGAAGAGCCACTGTTCTCCCTTTTCCTGGGACAGCTGGTCCCATGCTCTACAAAGATATTTTCACTTGGTCCACACTTAGCAACTTCTGTTCAGGGAAGGACAATGTCAGGGAGGTTGAATTAGATGATCTGTAAGGTCCCTTCCAATCTAAGCCATTCTATGATTTCTATGAGAAGCAACAACTTCCTTCTGTGAGTATTATGGACTTGTCATCTGTAAAATGCACATTTAATAATGCATTCTGGAGACATTGCCCCAGTATAAGCGCACATTTGCTATATGCATTATGGAGACACTGCCCCAGTATAGACTTCAGGAAGATCCCACAGCAGCAGACAGGTACATAGCAAAGAGCTGGCAACAGGGAATGTTGCTGAAGGTCTATCTAGGAAGGAGGGTTTTATCAACGAGCAATTGTTCCATAACTGGTCACCACTTCTGCTTGGTGAGGTGTCATGGCCTGCTCACACAGTGACTGTTGGTGGTTTGGTCTAGGCTGCATTCAAGATGAAATGGAAACATTATTTTGATGCAGGGACAGGCATTTACGGTTATGTTAGTCAAGAGGTCGGCAGCCTCTCAAAATCTCAACAGCTCTAACCCATGCATAGCTTCAGAGGACGGGTCTGGGTGGAACGGAAGAGGGAAAGTCACCTGAAGAGAGGAAGCAGACCTATGCAGTGGTGCAACTCAGCCTCCTTTCCTGTATATCCACAGCAACGGGATGTGTTTACCTCTTTCAGCTTTGGATAAAGCTGAGGTCAGATTTCTGTCACTTCAGGTCAGGCCCTCACTTTCTACTATTGAATGCAATAAAGCGCAATGTTCTATGACTCCATAAGCATTTTAAAATACTTCACATATGATTTTGAATGCTTGACAGATTTATATTAAATATAAATAGCTTTTATGAAATAACTATGTGAAAGTGTTTCTTTGCAAATGACTCTGCCAGCTGTGAGCAAAACTTAAACCCAGGATTTGAATTTACCAATCATATCTTCAGTTCTGTGTAAGGCTATTTGAAAAGCCTCTGGGAAAAAAAACCAGAAAACAAACCCACAAACATTTCAGGTTATGGTCCACCAAGGGGTTAAGCTGAAGGACAAGAACAGAAATGCAATTTTAATTGTGCATATTTTCCTAGCTACTCCAGTAGCTTCTGCCTCATAAATTCTCATGACAATTGCATAATGCTGAACCTATCTGCTGGCAATGCTAAAGGGAAGGCTTAACCCTTTTACTTTGTTGAAGTTTGATAATTAATTCTATTTCTTTCAGTGAAAGGAGACAGCTTACCCAAATGGCCAGTCCCGAAACAAACACTGACGTAGGTACTGTACTGTACTGTACGTGCTCTGTGCTTTCAATTTCCCTGCCTGGGTCACAGAGGAATAGGCAAACTGGTTCAGGTAAAATTAGAATTGACCCAAACTTTGCTGCTTAAATAGGTTTTTGAAACATTAGGGCCCAATAACCACTGCTTTGCAGGGCAAATTCAGGGGGCTGCATTTAAGCCCCACTGAAGTCACTATGGAAAGGGTAGAAATTAGACTCTGGGTTGTTTGTTTTCCCCAGCGGTGGTTGCCTGCTAATTGTAACTGTTGAATGTATGCATATTCATTACACCACAGAGCTTGGGAAGCTGCACAGTCTGCAGCTAATGTGCTGAATCAGATAGTAAATCAGACTGATTAAGACACATGCTTAGGTTTAAAAGACACACTAATCATGCAACCTCGTCTTTGGAACTGACTTTCAAATCATAACATGAGGGACACTGAGGAGAAGATGGGGGACCTGAAGAGGGGTCTAAAGGCCACTTCCAGTAGCAGTGGGCAAGGCCAGGGAGGAGGCTGGTTCCTCTGCAAGAATAACAACCAGGACAGCCAACTCAGATTTCCCAGAGCCCCTCCCAGCTGCTACCACGCTCCAGCCACGGCACAAATTCCCCCACCACATCAGCAGAAATTCTCGGGAGGCTCCAGGAGGATCCTGAAGAGAAACATTGGCCACCTAGGAGATAACCCAGCCCAGTGCTTGCCAGTCTTGTTATTTTTAACATTATTCATCAGGGTTTTGGATGTGACAAAGCTGTTCCGTAAGCTAGAGGGAGCCAGCTGGAGAAGGCTTAACCCTATCACAGAACAGCTATACCAGAAAAAAAAGACACACTGAGAGCTATGCCTAGTGCATAGAAGCCCTGGGGACCTTACAGTATGAGAATTTGGGGAGCATGTGCAGGCACAGGTATGCTGGGACTTGTTTCCTCTTCTCTCATCTTCTTTCTATGCCAGAGCAGACAGCACTCATGAAGCTGCTCTGCTGTATGCCAGCACAGCAGGGCTCCTTTTCACCTTAATCAGCCTTTCTCTGTTTGGCTCTCAGGTACACTGCGAGACTAAATGCACTCTCGAGAGATGACTGTGGAGAATGCTTGTGGTTTCAGTATAGAGCATCTCTAGAATAATACCTGCGTTCAGTGTTAGCCATTTTGTAGGAAAGGAGCCCTTCCTTACACAAGTAGTTCTGCATCTGCCTGGAAGCCAAGCATGAGATAAGAACGAGACATCTATAAATGTGTTCAGTGAGTTAAGTTGTTTGTTTTGTGATAAATAGCATGCTACACTGATACCTTCAAGTGTTTGACATTCATGATTCGCAGTTTAAAGCCTGAAGCACGTAGTGGTGTTTGCTTCCAGATTTAACCTTCTGAAACCCCTTTTGCTTATTCTCCAGACTCATTTAGTCTGACAGTTATGTGAATTCCAGCCATTGGGCTCAAATTGCCATCCTGTTTTGCATGAGCAATACCTTCCCTTCGCACAGCAACGACCTCTGAAAAGGTGCATGCACATAGAAAAGGCACACTCTGGTTTCAACATCTGCCAAGTGTTTGCAAATACATCTCCTTTTTGTCTGATTTGCTCTCAGCCTTATCTGTATGGAAGAAAAAGAATGTGAGAGGAAACATTTTTCTCCATATCATCTCCCTGGTTATACCACTGTCAACAGTAGTGCACACAAAGGCACCGTGGTCTGTAAGGTGAGATTTGAAGGAGACAAGAGGACTTTTGTGTTTTTCCATAAGTTTCCTCAGACTCAACAGTTTTTCCTTACCTTCCTCTGGCTCCTCTGCCACATAAAAAAATCTAACATAGGAGCACATCTGTTGAGTTTGTGCAGAAGAGAGACACGTGCTAGCGCAACCGTGGTGGCAGAACTCATTTCCAGGAGAGATCTCCAAAGTATCATCAAAACTATGATACATTCTATGAATTAAACCCTAGATCAAAGGAATTTGCACCTGGAATGAACTTGCATCTCATTCTGCGCATTAAACATTTTCTTCATTTTAGCTATGTGACACCAAACTCCAGTCTTAGCCATCCTTAAAGCCTGCAAGAGTACCCTAGAATCACAAGCCTGAGTCTAGCAAGTACCAATGCTCCTGAAGTAGATCACCTTCCATCTCCAGATAGACACCATGTTCATTGCCCATGTGTTACCCATTTTCAGGTGAATTACCATTAGAGTTAGACTGGGAAGACAACAGAAATATAAGTAAATAAAAAAAAAAAAGCAAGTCCACTAAACATTTGGGCAGTTGATTAACTCTGGTAGCTGAAGCAAAGACAATGGAAGTAAAAGTTCAAACTTTTTGAGCAGAGTCAGCTTAACAATCACCTCTAAATGGAGACTAGGCTGCACTGCAAAAAGGTGTTCAGCTGATGTTCTCAAGGGCATACAGAGGGTCAAAAAGCTGTAGCAGGAGAGGTAGCAGTTAAATACAACCTTTGTGTCTACGCACAAACACCACTTTCACAAAGATTGTTAACTGCATCAACATATTGAAATAGATTCTGGGTTTTAGTTGTCCTAATAGTAATAACCAATAAGAGAAGTGAATTAGGAAGCAGACGTGGGAGAACATATTTCAGCTGAGGTTTGAATGTATGTGACACAGGATGGCATGAGTTTGAGAGAAGATAGAGCCCTCACCAAAGTCAAGCTGTGTGGCAGGTCAGAGAGATGGACAGAAACAGAGACAGAGGAGTTAGCCTGGAGTAATCTGGAGAGAGTTTTACAAAGAAGAGCAACTTAAAAGTAAACCACAGTGTGAATGGGCAGGCAGTGCTGTTGTGGTGAATCCCAAATTAACAGACAATTCTCAATGGAATGAGAATTTCAAAATTATTTCAGCATGCGCTGAAATAATATTGGTACAAATGGAAAAAAATTTACAAACGGCAGCATTTAGTACATACTTCGGCATCAAAGGCAGTCAGCAATGACAGACAATTGGAAATAGTGCCCATATAGTAGGGTGGTGGAGTCGCACGCAAGGGAAGGAAATCCATAGCCCTGTTTTTCTGTCCCACTGCCTGTGCCACCAAGCAAGTAAAAACCCATGACTGGTGGGGTGACAGTGGTGTGTGAGTACAAAGGATGACTGAGCATTTCCCTTACCTCTTGACAAATGCATTGCTACAGACTCTTAGTGGCAACCAGGAAGTGCCACTACTGATGGACAAGCTTCCACCTCCACCACCCACCGCCAGAGAGAATCGCCCTTTCTGTCGAGCACGATACAAACTTTCTGCACCTGTCATTTCAACAACTGTTTCTTCTTTAAAAAGCATCTCAACACTTATGTCCTGAACAGCCTTTCTCCTCCCCAGTGCTCACACGTTGAACTGCAGTCAGCGCAGCAGGGACAGAAAGCACTGCATGAGGAGCATTTGAGAGAGAGAGAAAGCAGGTAAAGGACATCCTTCATACCTTTAAAGCCTCTCCTGTAAAGTTCTACAGGTTTGTAAAAGCCACTGCCAGAGACACTTCACACCACAGAGAGACTCTCCCCTTTATCTTGCTCTGCCTCCAAAGGAGATTCTTGAGCTTTCTTGCATGTTTCCCCTTTGCAAACTGATGCTGCTGTTCGATGGATCACATTTAGGATACCACTATGTTAAACCACGCAACCTCACTGCCACACGCAGAGCATGTTAGGTATCTATAAGAGGGAAAGGTATCTCTTTAAGGAACCTAAAGGGCATGGTATCAAACAGGCAAATGCAACTTCCTTTTTAAGACAAAAACAAATGCTTCAGAGGAATTGGCTTTCAATATTTTTCATTTTCAGCAGCAGATTTTGTAGGCTGATGTAGCTAGCCTATGTTAGTAAGACGATATCATCTTAAGCCCAGGGCAAAAGCCGAGGAGGAAGCAGCATGCTGCATAGGCAGACCCCTTGCCAACAGCAGAGATTAACTAGCATGCAGATATACTTTAAAAGGGTCCAAATGGATGTTGAGCCACCAAGACAGACTGCAGTTAAGTTGGAAATAAGCTTTGCTGAATACATGAAATGCAAAAGGATCTGCAGAGGAACTCTTAGCAGAAAGAGCCATTAATCACTGTAGCCAGCTGCATCCCATATACAGTGCTCACCTTGTGAACCTGAAAAATATGACTGTAATAAGAAAAAAGATGCCCTTCAAAAGCTTCTTCAGGTGCCCTATGCAGAGACTGCAGTAACTCTTTGGGACAGATTATTTTCTGGCTGTATTTCTTAGTAGGCGGATTCCTCAGCTCCATTTCCAGCAGCAGCTGACATTACTAACACCGATTTCATCTGTCGCAGTCACTTTTTTCTACAAAAAAGCTCAGACAAGTGTGGGAATGCAGAAGGGGGGGTGCTGAGGGGGAGAGAAATGTACTGGCTGGTCCAGTTGTAAACTTTATCACTTCCAACCCCCGCTCCCCATAGGTAGAGTTAAAATTTCCGGAGGCCTTTCATGAAGGGCAAAAACTGTGCCTTCTTTTTTCTCCACTGCTTTTGAAGTGGCTGTGATCCTAATCAAACAATGAAAAATAAAACCCCATGCATGGAAACAAGATCACCTCTGGCTTCAATCTGGCTTACATTTCCGTCCCCTGGAGTTGAGTCAGCATCAGTAGCATCAGCTGCTTAAAGAAGAAAAAGGTGATCCGCAAATATTAGTCACAGGCGGAGGCAGCAGCAGGCAGGGACAAGTGACTCAATTCCCAGTTGGCTCCAAGAGTTCCCGTCATCCTCTCTACATCAGCACATTTGTAAGTAGGTTCAACGTGACCTTGTAAATTCCCCCCTACGTCACCACAGGGGCTTTGAGGACCTCCTCCTCCTTTACAGCTCTGCTTTCATCTCTCTCCCTTTCTCATGCATATTAGATTTTATAAGATGCTTGTTCTAAAAAAAAGCAACAAAAACTTTCTGTGTATGTCAAGATACCTATAGAGAGGGGACTTTTCTAAGCGAAGGTTCTCTAGCTGGGACTATTCGCATTAAATCAGAAGCTAACTCCTGAGGATACCAGGACTGCTGCCTGGAACACACACTTAATTGTCTAAAAATAAATTGCCATTGTTGCAGGACTGACTTCCAGGTGAGGTGCATCTGGCACACTGGTTTGGAGAGACAGCACAGGGCAGGGCTCAGCTGGTTGTGCTTATTGCCTTGGGATAATTGCATTCACTGAGATGTTTCTTGTAAAATGCCTGGAGCATCGGAAATGGCAAAAAGCTAGAATATTTTAGCTGCCCCTCATCCAGACTAGACAAAGCAGGTGTAGGTCAAGGTCATTGGTGCTCCAGTGTATTCTACAGCCACACAGCCCTTGAAGAAAGAGGTGGAGATTGCTGACAGTTTTTATTCTTTCCCTGAGAGGTACTGTGAGCTTGTCTTCTTTTAAAACACAGATCCTCAGCTGTTGTAAATTGCCTGAGACCCTCTGGCTTTCACAGAACAACTCCAGTTTACAGCAAGTGAAAACTGAGATGAGTTTTCACGCTTTTCACAAAAGAAAAAGAAAATCAAGATCAACAGCTTGCCAAGTGGCAGACACTTAAAAATAATAAAGCCTGGGATGTCTCTCTGTGAACATATTTCTCCATCTGTTTTTATGGCTTTTGTCATGCCTTTCAAACTATACAACTAGTATTGTCCACTGTCTAAGACAGTCCTTGAAACACCTTCTCCTTCTTTTCAAGTGTCTCAGAGACATTTTTCTCTAAATGTTCTCTACAGCTGTACAAGTTCCCTAACACTGGAGACCAGACCCCATCTTACTTGCACAGGTATGGGCAAAGTTGCTCATTACCTTCAGAAGGGGGATTATCTAGAGAATGTAGACACCTGGGTCTTGTTTCCCTTATTGACAGGTACCCTGGCAGTTCATTAATCAGTTGCTAATTTCCCTCCCTGCTTTTTGTAGTGTCAATCCTTAAAGGCATATGCTATCTCATGTTGCAAGTTTGGTGGCACTCCTACACACCTCCTTATAACAAGCAGTAACATATCAGAAAGATCAACTTGTGTCCACTGAGTTTTTGGCAATGCATCTGAAGGTAAGTAAAAAACTGGTTTATACACAAGAATTATTTCACACTTACCAGTGATGGGCTGCAATCACGGCACTGCTGTAAGCTTCCCCTGAGTGAATCTTCTCCAGCCACTTAATAACAAAAGTGATTGCCTCGAGCAATTAAAATCTCCAGGATCTATTCCAAACTCGTTTTGTTGCCAAGTTAACAATACAGTAGTGAAAGTAATTTAGAAGTATTAAGTGTTCTTCACTTACCATTTTCCTTTGGCTCTCCTGTTTCACAACATTCTGAGGATATCTCATCCTGACACGGGAGCTAAGGCAACCTGCTGAAGGAAGGAGTGGAAGAGCTTTTACCTCATGGAGGCACTGAGGGGCATGTGGTGCAGGTGGGGTACAGCTGTGTATCTCCCTCTGGCATGGCTGCCGCTTTCCTCCCTTCACATCCTTCTTCTGCCCCTTAGGGATGCAATTCTCTGACTTCATATTGCAAGGCTAAAACTAACAGAGCCTGACCCTGCCTCTGACATTCAATTGGCCTTTTAGTCTCACACACACACAAATGTGCACACTTTTTGGGTAAAACATGTATCTAAAGTGCTTCATATATCTACAGAAGGAAAATCTCTTCCCTAAGGTGGGGAAATTCCCTGTTCTGCAAAACCAGAGCTGCTGACCGACACAGAGAAGCATGGCTTCTGAGAAGTTTTCATAGAATATAATCATAGAATGATTTGGTTGGAAGGGATCTCTAAAGCTCATCCACTCCCTGCAATGAGTAGAGACATCTTTAGCTAGATCACGTTGCTCAGAGCTCCACCCAGCCTGATCTCGAATGCCTCAGGGATAGCGCCTCCACCACCTTTCAGGGCAACCTGGTCCAGTGTTTCACCATCTCGTAGTAAAGAATTTCTTCCTAATGTATAATCTAAATGTGTGTTGCTCTAGTTTAAAACCATTGCCCCTCATCCTGTCACTACACCCTGTTCTGAACAGTCCCTCCTCAGCCGTCCTGTAGGCCCCCTTCAGGTACTGGAAGGCCACTATAAGGTCTCCCTGGAGCCTTCTCTTCTCCAGGCTGAATAACCCCAAGTTTCTCTGCCTCTCTTTGTAGGAGAGGTCCTCCAGCCCTTTGATCATTTTTGTGGCCCTCTTCTGGACCTGCTCCAACAGGTCCATGTCCTTCTTCTATCGAGGGCTCCAGAGCTGGGCACAGCACTCCAGGTGAGGTCTCACCAGAGCAGAGCAGAGGGGCAGAATCACCTCTCTCGACCTGCTGGCCACACTGCTTTTGATGCAGCCCAGGATGTGATTGGCCTTTTGGGCTGTGCACGCACACTGTTGGCTCATGTCCAGCTTTTTGTCCACCAGTACCCCTAAGTCCTTTTCCTCAGGGCTGTTCTCTAGCAAGTCATCCCCCAGCATGTATTGATAACAAGGATTGCCCTGACCCAGGTGCAGGACCTTGCACTGGGCCTCTTTGAACCTCATGAGGTTTTCCTAGAGCCTACGAATCAAGCTGACATGCAAATCAAAACCATGCATTTCCATGCAAAAATTCAAAAGAAACTTCTGAAATAGGATGCATCAAGAGTGCCCTTATTAAAATTTGCAAGTTTTAAGGGAGGGTTAATGAAAAACTAGAGAAAGCTTTAGTCCTGAGAAATTTTAATCTTTTTTTTTTAAAAAAAAAAAGACATCACCGGGATAAGTTTAAGAAAAAATAAAATCAAGTATGTCTACATCTAAGCATTTGAAAAAGTCACTTTAGTCAGGCAAGTTAACATGGAGACCTACAAGATGATTATGTAGGTAAGAATTAAAGGTATTCAGACTTGCAATTTTCCAATTAAATTTCCACATCATTTAGACAAAAGGAGGGCATTAATTCTTTACATAAGCATTAAGTCACCTTCAGCTAGCTGTGAAAAATTCTCAAGATTTTACAAAATGTTATTCAAAGTATCAAATTTAATGAGGAAAAAGGATACATTCTTCTGTAACTCCAAACTTTGCAAGCTTTGTTGAGAAAAAAGCATGTTGCAAAAGGCCGAATACACAGCTTTGTCAAATCAGTGAAATAATAATAAAAAAATGCTGAAATGTCTGTCACGTCTGGAAGTTAATTACATTTTTAACACTGCCTTGGCCTCCAGCCCTCACCCTTTCCTATCCATCACACCTTCACCAGGTTTTAAAAGTGGTAAACATCTAACTGGTCTGATTTAAGCTCAGTACTGTGGCATAATATTTCCAGAAAAAATAATGGCACAGCTAGGTAGATCAGCTTACTTTTGCAAAGCACAGTGCTATTTATTTTAGGCCAATAGTAACACAAAGTGGTCATGGGACACATAAATACAGACTCAAGTCCTCTTGTTTCCCTATACTTAACCCCGCTCTCTTTTTTCTCCTATTGAAGTCACTATGTCACTTTGTTTTAAAGGCTGTTTGAACTAGAACAAATAAGAACGTATATTTTCTGCCAGTGGGCCAAGATATTTGGACCATGCTATAGGAAGACAGGGAATATGGTATTAATTGCCATCCCTGACTCCCATCCCAGTCATCTGAAAAAATACAGGCTGTCTGTTACATTCCTGTAATTGAGATGAGTCTTTACCAAATGTTTCACACACCAATCTAACTCTCCACACTGTAATTGTCTTTGACATCTTCTTGCTTCTGTGGCTTTATGAAGGCTAGATTTACACTAATTCGCAATTAAAGGAAGGCCAGTTTTATGTCAAATGTACACTTTTGACCCCAGTCATGTCAGTTCTACAGCTGTTCAAATAAAGTTAAATATCCCTAATAATTGAAAAAGTGCTTTAAAAATATTCTAATGGTGAAATGTCTTCACTGTAGGCTTGGGACTAGTTTGACTACAAATGAGTTAATTAGTAAAAAGCCTTGTAACAGAGAAGCAAAGCAGTGCAATTGATGCATAGACCATACATATGAAACAAAACATGAAGAGCATTGACACTTGCAGGTAGAGTACTCCAGGGTAGGAATCAGTGCTAATAGGATATCTGTTTTTTCATGACTTCAGCCAGCCCTCCACTTTTCTGGAAACCAAGGAGAGTAGCTTGGTGAAGGGGTACCTACAACAGAGGAATAATTTGGATTTGCTGAATGGATCAACAAAGTCAGTGACCAAAAGCAAATGTGAATGCAAATATATTTTGTATATAGGGGTGGGGAAAAGAGCTGAAGTCTGCCGCTTGGCCACTGTGCCTGCTTGTATTATGGTCCAGGCAGCAGTCTAGTGCTCTGTCACTTGTAATACGGCTCTCACAAAAAGAAGTCCTGGAGTACTTTTGATACAGAGCCTAGAGAAATTGGGGTCCTGATCAGTGAGAGAGGCTTGCTCTGGGGTGAGAGCCAGCATTTGCTGGCACTGCTCAAATTTTCCAAAAATAAGTCAATATTTCCTCGCATGCAGAGTCCAACAGAGGTATTCATTTTTCATGAAGTCTTGTGATTTAGAGTACAGCTGTTCTTTGCCTGAAATATCTGAAAGATAGCTTTTCAGAGTACAGATGCTCAATACTTTTCTTCAGAAACCTGTGCCAGAAATTGTTAGACATGTTTTCATACCAGGCTAGACGTATTGACTCTTTCCGATGAAAAGCTGAAGTGTACAGAAATTTGTACTCACCTGTAAACACGGGGTATTGTGATGCCATCCTCCTATGGCACAGCTGAGGATGTGGATGAAGAGCAGTTGCCTTCAGTAGCCAGCAAACAGAAATGAGGCTCTGAGTTATTCAGCTCCCTGGAGAAATAAATGGCCTTGTGCCAGTGCCCATATGGGTGTTAGATAAACATCAGCCAAAATTTAACTTGTGACACCTTGATGAGAAGACCATTGCACAAGCTTACTGGGAGAAAGAAAAAAATAAAAATAAAAAAATAATAAAAGAAGAGGACAAATCCTGAAGCAGTCCACTCAATGCTTCTCTCCTTATGATTAAGTTTGTGCCACAGCTGTTCCTTACAGGAGTTCATCTTTCTGCCAAATGTTTCTGAAAACCTGAAGACTGCAGGTCATGAACACCTGATCTTTCAGTAAGAAAGGCAGGAAAACACTGCTGGCAGCAGAGGTAGGTAAGAAAGGACTAGAAGAAAAAGGCAGTTTACAGGCTTTTAAATCAGTCTCTCATACTTCATCAATCATCTGCTGAGCAGGCACTTGAGAAAGAGAGTCCTTACGCACCCTTTGCCCTCTAATCCACTACTCAAATCCAGTATTGACATGAGCTGCAACCGAGGTAAGCATGCACAATAGTTCATTTAAGAAGAAATCAACCTGTACTGCTTCTTCCTAGCACCAGTCCCCTGCACAGGAATGGCTGAGGCACCTTCTATGAGCTAGAAAGACGCAGGTAAACCCGGCTTCAGGAAAATACCATGAAGACCTACGCTCACTAGGTGAGCACTGTGGGACCAGTTCAGCACAGTGCAGAGCTTCGTGTGCTGGGCGTGAGCACCATCCCTTCCCACCAGAGCAAGAGCAACACGCAGAAATAGCTGATCAAAGTTCAAATATTAGCTCTATCTACTAAGCATGTGTCTGGAATAAGCTCTTGCTCCATTGCTCATGGGAGAAATATGATAGATCATGCTCACTTCCAGCACAACTGTACTGACACTAGCCAAGTTACACCAGGATACGTCACGCTGTGTATTCATTCCTGGCACAAAAGCTATCATAGCAACTCCAATGGTACCATGCACATAAACAAAAAGGGATGCAACAAAACACAAAGCAAGTGTCATTTCCAATACCAGTTCATTTGTCCTGAAACAGAAAAGAATGGCATAGGTGCGCCTACTCTCTAAAAAGGCAAGAAACACCACTGACAACCAGTCTAAGCTGGAGTTCATAATAATACATACAGTATCTCAAGCAATTTGGCATTTTTTCTGGTGCCCCAAATGTGTCTATAGTTTAGAAATAAGCTACCCATAAACTTAAAAAAAAACCACCCCAAAGCTAAATACAGAAATCTAGCAGGGAAAATTCATGCAGTTTTATAAAACAGAATCTGCAGGTCCAGAAAAACAAGGTGCTGCTGCAACTGCTGCAAGTGATGGAGGTTCCTACCTCACATAGAAACGAAATGAGAACAACTAAGCAGATTAATCTAAGATTTCTAAGCCAAGTGTTTTCCAGGACAAAATCTAGTCAAGTTCTCATTTTTTTTTTCTGTTGATTGCTTTTGAATCTGTGCCACAGAGGTGTGATAAAAAGACAGACAGTGTTTTTTGACACCAGGACAAAGGCCTCCATCAGCAGTCATCAAGGAAAATCCCTGACGAGGTGCAAACTACAGGGTTTGGCATGTTTTATGCTGTGGAACGTTCCTGAAAGGTTAAATCTGCTCAAGCTGTAATGTGCAGAGAGGAGCATTATCTGTAGAGGTAATTTACATCATAACACAACCTCAGGTAGATTGCTCACCCACAGAAAAGTACACAGGTTCAAAAGTCTTCAAAGATCAGGACCTAATTCAGAGGTTTGATTATTCACTGAAATGCTAATGCTTGTAAAGAGAGTCTAACTCCAGTGTAACTATGCACTCTTCACCTCTTGCTTCTCTGCCCCTCCCTCCCACCACCTTTCCACAGTTTACAATAATTCTGATAACCACAATGGCTAATTTTGTCACTAGTAATTAGCCCTTGCAGAACAAACAGAGAAGGCTGACTCTGAAATAATGATCACTCTTTCTAGCTTTTTTTCGTGCTGCATTCAGTGTGTAAGCATAGATTTTCCCCTTGCTCATTTTTTAATGCCTCATAATGCTATTTAAATGTTGATGTATGTGAAGAGTCTTCATCATACAACTCTTTATTGCTATTCAATTCAAATGAGACATTTATTTCACTACCCCCATACAGTAAAATGTTTCCTGCAACTACTCAGTCAATTACTCAGTCAACTCCTGCAACTCAAAATCTAGAATAGTAAGGGCCAGCTATGGTTTTATGGTTTAATTCTGTCTGTAAAAGGTCCATGAATGCCATGCTCTAGCATCACCCAAATGGGCCTGAGACACAGAAGTTCTTTGTTGAACTTCTTGAAATCACAAAGGCTACACTGAGAGAAACATTTAGAAAGGTGTCAGAGGCATTTGTTATGAGACTCAAGGAGTCTTTCTGTGTTCCTGAAGTTGATAGGTAAGATCCACCTTCACAAAAGTTCCAGGACTACATCAGAGAAAAGAGATTACATGCAATTGAGTTCTCCAGGTTTTCCAGCTCAGACAGGCTTATATACCTTTACCAATAAGAAAGGAAAGAAAGTGTAGACAAGACACTTCAGGAGATCACCAGTGAGTCCTGAAGCATTACCCTGAGGTTCAGCCAGTCCCCCTCTCCTTTAGGTGATCCTCAGACCTCAAAGAGAGGCATCCTAGTGGTGCTTGGAACACGCTGGTGACCACTGAAGGCTAAAAATCATCTCAGTGAGCATCTCAGCAGGGAATGTCTCATACACAGATGTGTGTTTGCTGTGCTAACACAACTTGGCTAGAGGAGGCAAAGGCTTTCACACTTGTTTTCTCTCTCTAATCCAACTCCCTGCCTGTACTCTGAGCGGGGCTGCATCCACCCCAATGCAAGTGGCCCATCTTCTGCTCAACAAGATTCAGCTGATCCTTTAATTTCTTAAGAGTAAAGGCAGCTTCAGTAGGTCAGATCAAAAGTTCAGTTAGCTTGGTACTTTATCTCCAACACTGTCCAAAATCCGTCACGTACAGAAGACTACGGGGACTGGCCATGAGACTTTTCCTGAGCACTCTCCCATACACAATACGTGGTTCAGGAATTTCCTGAGCCTGGCACATGTCTAGGTGTTTAGATCTTCATTGTGTCTTACCAACAGCTGGGACAAGGCATATGTATTTAAAAATCATAGAGACAGCTGAGATGGGTGTGGCAGGAAATGAGGCCCATACTCACAAAAAGATGTTGGGATCAGTAGCTCATCTGAGGTGCATATACACCAATGCACTCAGTATGAGCAACAAAAAAGGAGAGCTTGAAGCCTTGATGCAGCAAGAGAACTATGACATAGTGGCCATCACAGAAACATGGTGGGATGACTCACTCGATTGGAGTGCCACAATCAGTGGCTACAAGTTCTTCCGCAGGGATAGACAGGGAAGGAGAGGTGGTAGGGTGGCCCCATATGTTAAAGAATATTATGAAAGCTATGATTTTGAGCACAGTGATAATGAGATTGGAAGTGTTTGGATTAGGTTAAGGGTTAATAAAGATGATATTACTGTGGGGGTCTGCTATAGACCTCCCAGCCAGAGCAGGGAAGTAGATGAAACTTTCTATAAGCAATTGGGAGAGATCTCACAGTCACATGCCACCTCACAGGTATCTGCTGGGAATACAACACAGCAAAGAAGGAACAATCCAGGACGTTCCTGGAATGTGTTGAGGATAACTTCCTCACACAGCTGGTAAATGAACTGACCAGAGAAGGTGCCCTGCTGGACCTCCTGTTTGTGAACAGAGAAGGTCTTGTGGAAGAAGTAGAAGTTGGAGGTCATCTAGGCAGCAGCGACCATGAAATTATTAAATTCTCTATTATTGGAAACTCTAGGAAGAGTGAGAGTAAAACTGCTACTTGGGACTTTGAAGGGCAGATTTTGATTTGTTTGGGAGTCTACTTAATAAAATCCCTTGAGAATCAGTTTTGAAGGGTATAAGAGTCCAGGAAGGCTGGGCATTACTTAGGGAGGAAATCATGAAGGCACAGGAGCAGGCTGTCTCTAAGACAGGGGCTGTGCCCTAAGACAAGCCAGTGGCTTAGAAGACCTAGCTGGCTGAATAGGGACATATTGCTAAAGACCAGGGGAAAAAAAGAGTTTATGGCCTCTGGAAAGGAGGGTGGGCCACTCATAGTGGATGTCGTTAAGTTATGTAGGGAGCTTATTAGAAGGTCCAAGAAAGGCACAGGAGCAGGCTGTCTCTAAGACAGGGGCTGTGCCCTAAGACAAGCCAGTGGCTTAGAAGACCTAGCTGGCTGAATAGGGACATATTGCTAAAGACCAGGGGAAAAAAAGAGTTTATGGCCTCTGGAAAGGAGGGTGGGCCACTCATAGTGGATGTCGTTAAGTTATGTAGGGAGCTTATTAGAAGGTCCAAGATCCAGTTAGAAATTAATCTGGCTTTGAAAGTAAAAGATTGTAAGAAAAGCTTTTATAAATGCATTAATAACAAAAGCAAGAACAGAGAGAGCCTCCATCCCCTGCTAGATCCAGAAGGTAACATAGTAATGAAAGATGAGGATAAGGCTGAGGTTCTTAATGCCTTCTGCCTCAGTCTTTAGCAAAAGGAACACCTGTACTGAGGGAAGCCAGCCCCTCAAGCCGAGAGAACAGGACCAGGAGCAAAATGCCCCCCTCACAATTCACAAGGAGATGGTCAGGGACCTACTCCTCCACACTGATATCCATAAATCTATGGGGTCAGATGGGATTCATCCTAGAATACTGAGAGAGCTGGCAGGGGTGCTCACCAGGCCGCTCTCCATTTTCAGCAGTCCTGGCTGACTGGAGAGGTCCCAGCTGATTGGAAGAAAGTAAATACAACACCCACAAGGAGATGGTCAGGGACCTACTCCTCCACACTGATATCCATAAATCTATGGGGTCAGATGGGATTCATCCTAGAATACTGAGAGAGCTGGCAGGGGTGCTCACCAGGCCGCTCTCCATTTTCAGCAGTCCTGGCTGACTGGAGAGGTCCCAGCTGATTGGAAGAAAGTAAATACAACACCCACCTATAAGAAGTGAAAGAAGGATGATCCAGGAAATCACAGGCCTGTCAGTTTGACTTCGGTGCCAGGGAAGCTGATCGAGCAGGTCATCCTGAGTTCCATTACGCAGCACGTGCAGGACAACCAGGTGATCAGACCCAGTCAGCGTGGGTTTATGAGGGGCAGGTCCTGTTTAACAAACCTGATCTCCTTCTATGACTGGGTGACCCGCTTGCTGGATGAAGGAAAGGCTGTGGATGTCATTTATCTTGACTTTAGTAAGGCATTCTACACAGTTGACCACAGCATTCTCCTAGAGAAATTAACTGCTCTTGGCTTGGATGGGCATACGCTTTGGTGGGTGAAAAACTGGTTGGATGGCTGAGTCCAGAGAGTTGTGGTCAATGGAGTTAAATCCAGCTGGCGGCTAGTCACAAGTTGTGTCCCCCAGGGCTCAGTACTGAGGTCGCTCCTGTTTAACATCCTCATCAATGATTTGGACGAGGGGATGGAGTGCACCCTCAGTAAGTTTGCAGATGACACCAAGCAGGGTGGAAGCATCAATCTGCTTGAGGGTAGGCAGGCTCTCCAGAGGGATCAGGACAGGCTGGATCATCGAATCAATCAATGAAATTCAATAAGGCCAAATGCCGGGTCCTGTACTTCGGCTACAACAACCCCCAGCGGTGATACAGACTCGGGGAGGAGTGGTTGGAGAGCTGCCAGGCAGAGAGGGACCTGGGGATGTTGATGGGCAGCCAGCTGAACACGAGCCATCAGTGTGCCCAGGTGGCCAAGAAGGCCAACGGCATCCTGGCCTGGATCAGGAATAGTGTAGTGAGCAGGAGTAGGGAGGTGATCATAACCCTCTACTCAGCTTTGGTTAGGCCTCACCTCGAGTGCTGTGTCCAGTTTTGGGCTCCTCACTACAAGAGAGACATTGAAGTGCTGGAGAGGTTCCAGAGGTGGGCTACCAAGCTGGTAAAGGGCCTAGAACACAGGTCGTATGATGAAAGGTTGAGGGATCTGGGGCTATTTAGCCTAGGAAAAAGGAGATTGAGGGGAGATGTCATCGCTTTCTACAACTACCTGAAGGGAGGTTGTAGAGAGGCGGGGGGTGGGCTATTGTCCCTTGTGGAGAGTGATAAGATGAGGGGAAATGGATTTAAATTGCACCAGGGGACGTTCAGGTTGGATATTAGGAAGAATTTCTTTACTGAAAGGGTTCTCAGCCATTGGAACAGGCTGCCCAGGGAGGTGGTTGAGTCACTGTCCCTGGAAGTGTTTAAGAGATGGGTGGATGTTGCATTGGGGGACATAGTTTAGTAGGTTGATAGGGCTGGGACAAAGGCTGGACTCGATGCTCTTCAAGGTCTCTTCCAGCTGAAACTAGTCTATAATTCTAACATCTTAGTGCCTTGCTGCCAGCCCTCCCTCTTCTCTGAGAAAGAGAAGGTCTCTCCTGAGATGGGGCAGCGTGGCTGTGCTGCCTGACTTTGCTCGTTCTCCAGAGACTGAAATGAGAAAGCAGAACAAGTGCCTTGCTTATCAAACACTGCTCTGAGTTTACTCCTGTTCAGAAAGAGTTTCCAGGAGCCTCTAAAATGGAGAAAAACTTCCTCTGCTTCAAAAGAAGAACTCAAGGGAAGGATAAGGAATTGCTAATTGAAATGGCTTGTCCTGAAAGGTAGATGCAGTGCCAGGTAGGATCAGGGTGGGGTTTGTATGAAGGGAAACACTGGTGTGAGTGAGAATGGCTTCTAGCCATGAGATGGCAAGCAGTTCTAGGAAGAAATAGGTTTGAAGTTCAGCTATTCCTTGCTTACCAGACAAAGTACTGAAAGGCCATACCATGATGAGCTGGAAGAGATGACATGACATATGGAAGAGCTTTTCATCTTGGAAATAAGCTAGCTCAGGGTCTTAATGAGCAGTCTGGAGAAGGTGAACAAAGGGCTGTTTTTCAATTTCGTAATATATCTCAATGCAAGTAGGAGGAAACTGGGGAAATAATCAGGTGGCAGATTTAAAAAGAGACACAAGGAATTACTCTTTCACACATGTATACATAAGCTGTGAAACTCACTGATCTGAGACAGGCTGATGCCAAAAATAAAACTGGGTTTAAAATAAAATAGTTAGACAAATAAAAAATAGGTCCAATGAGGGCTCTTAAATGCACAATGATGAAAATACATGAAGTCCGTGAACCATGGACTGCTAGAAGTCAAGACAAGACTCAGAGGAAATATCACCCTGTGCTCCCTCACTTCTCATGTATTTTCCTTAAACTTCTGCCTCTAGCCATTATGGAGAAAGGGTACTGAGTGAGATGAACTTTCAGACTGACCCTGAATTTCTGTGATTACTCCTCAAATTCAATAGAGTTCTTCAGCAACAACTTGTAACAGCATTCACTTCTGCTGTCACTGTTCTAATGGAGTGTGCCAAGATGTATGGAAATTAATTATCCTTTTTTATTTCTGGAACGTAGGCAGTGGGGATCTGACATTTAATGCATCAAATGCTCTGCATACATTCTATATCTGGTAAGTGCACTTCTCACAACTTCATCAACAAGTTATGGTTCACAGTCCCGATATGATTATAACATTAATTCCTACTGTCAGAGTGTGTTTACTGCACCAGTTTCATGAAGATGGCTTGCAGCCATGGAGTGCAGAGAAGTTCTGGTTCCTCTAATCAGCGACAAACTACAATCTAAACTCAGAGGAGAAAGTCCTACTTTTTCACTATCTCACGTCAAGAGAAAAAAATAACATGTTCCTCTGAAACGACTGTTTAAAAAATCCTCCATCAGGATTTAATAATGGAAGATGATAATATCTTTATCTTTCCGTTGTGCTCTGATCCCAAATCATTTGACAAATGTTATTTGGCAGGCTGGCAGGCCGCGGGAAAGGCATATTTTTCTGTAGGCCAAGCTCCTTGCAAGCGCAAGTGCATTTGTTCTTGCAAGCCAGAGCACAAGGGCACATTTTTGTTCTGTCCACATTGCCTGCCATTTCAGCGGCTCCCAGCCACTCTCATCTGTGACACCCAGGCCATGCATCACGCAGGTCCCTTTCTGCCCTGGTCCTCATTGCTTATCTTAACTGCCCATGAACATGGCCCTATCTCTTCCTCTACTACCCTGCCTGTGGCTGGGTCCCCTTTCCCCCTGCAAGCATGCTCGAGCCACCCCTTCACACAAGGCCACCAGGAGAACTGGGATGGAGCAGAGGTCAGGATGCTTAGGCCAGGAAGTCCAGGACATAAGCCAGCACTAGCCACTGTTTCAGTTAAGTCAACTGCAGAGTGTTACATGAGTTTGGGCGCCAGAGGGGCACAGACACATTGCAAAACATCTTTCCCTTTGTCTGTCATCTGTGGAAAATGCCTACCATAACCACACTAGTTCAGCGTTCCCCCTAAGCCTAAGCCGAACTCTTGAATTTGATCACATATCAGAGAGATTCTATTCTCCCTCTTTCCTCCCTGGTCCATGAGCTTTGCAATCCCTTGCCCTGCCTCCCTTTCATTTTGGGGCATCCTCTAATTCTCTGGCTTCCTCTGCCGATGGCTTTGTAGAGCTCACATTCCCCTAGCAAAATTACTTAATGTTTTCCCACTGAGAGGGCATGCTATGCACATTATGATATATTACTCAATAGACCTTATATAAGATGGGAGTAGTCATTCAAGAATGTTAACCTCCCACCTCTAGCTTTTTTTTAAACTCCAGAAGAAACTCAAGAGAGGGTTGAAGTAGTATGTGTGCTAAGAGATTTAATCTCTTTCCATTAGTGGTTTGTCACCCGCCAAAATTCTATTTCTACCCCTGAGCACCCAGATTATTCCTGAAACTCCTGGAGTTAATCAAGTTCAACATTTAAAGCACATCACGACCACCGTGTCTCACAGGCTGGGCCACTTCATCCTAACAAGCCCTCACTGGGGTGCTCCTAGACACAAGGTGCAATAAAAATAAATGCATTGGAATTAAATTGGTGCTTTATGGGGATCCTCACTGAAGATGGGATGTCTTTTCATCCAGGTCTGCATTCAGCTAACGCCACCCGCTCTGGCTATTTTCAAAAGCTGGACAATTTGCTGATGAAATAGCTACAGACATTTTGTGTCCATTTCATATTTATCAGCAGGTTGCTAACAACGCAGAAAAGAGCAGAACAGCAATTTGTAGCTGTGATCTGATACTGCAGCCCTCCTCCTTTTGATTTATAATCTTTTTTCTGTATGGATCTGTCTTAATGACACTCATTTATTGACAAAAGTCTGCCTTTTATAGACTCAGAATTATTTAGAGGTCAAAAGAATAATTCTTTTAATAATACAGTTTCTGCTTCCTCAGCAATAGTATTTATGAAACCATCTTTCTTTTGCTAGGCTATTTCCCTATCTTTAGAATAGCCCATTTCCCTTTTACTCTGTTAGGCATATTTTAGCAGAAGCGAATGGATTATTCCCTCATCACACCTGATCGTTCCTCTTGACCTGATCTCTGAAAAATAACAAACTGATGAGCAAGAAGCCACTTAGTGTTTAACTGACAATTCTTGCTGGAATGTAATTTTTACCTGCTTGGGAGCTAGAGGGGCTTAGGTACTTTAGGCAAATCCTCCACAAGCCATCAAAGACATCTGGAGTGTGTCCATGCTGCAGTAAAGTGTTTCCATATCAGCACACATTGCTGGGCTGGCTGTTCCCAGAGCTTCATGTTACCAAAGCTAGTTGTGCCCACACTTGAAGAAAGCTCATTTCAAGCTAACTCACACCATTATCCTCCAACACACAATATAGATATGACCCAGAAGCATCAAGGTGAACGCTAGCACACGCATGAGAAGTAGCAGGAGTTTTATGTTAAAACATGTATTTTGTACTCCATAGGGAAAAGCACTTCCTTTCCACTTCAGTGAGTTCAGATTTTACCTAGGCACTGGGCAGTCCTGGCTGTGGGACAAGCCCCACAGGATGATAAATGCCATGCTCAAACAGCACGAGCTCAAGGTGAGTTCAGCAGCTGATGTTGACCCACTGCGCTGGCTCCAACCAAGGGTTTCACCTCTCCAGGCTGCCCCTTTGCTGCCTGTCCAGATCACAGACAGGTACCCCACCCTCTGCGTGTTCACGCTTGTGGGAGTTTGAGCTAGAAAACCACAGACCTAAATTTTATAGCAGCTAATACCATACAAATAATACTGTCACATAAATAATAGTATGACTGTCTAATAAGAAACACTACATCACACTAAAGGGAATATGTCTATTGCTAGCAGAATAAAAGGAAGAAAGACTCCAAAGAAAAGGAAAGTCTAAAAAAAAATGCCAAGAATCTCCATAAGTCTAATAACCCAGAAAGACAGAACTAGCCACTGTGCATGCAGAAAAAAAGCCACCCTTGAAAATAGCATTTTTATTCCCAGCTTTGGTCTAACAAAAATTCTCTCAAGCTATAGGCTAGAAAAGCTACATTTTTAATACTTTCCAAGACCCTCATGGCTTCTACATAGGAATCATTATTCCATCTGCAAGTTGTTAATCTATCAAACGGTAATACCTCTCTCCATCCTTCTTTCAAGCCTATCATACAAGAAGATAGGATTATACCAGAAGATTCCATATTTCAATAAATGAGCTGCTTAATATTAAGGCTTTTGTGAAATGTATATTTTAAAACATTCTGGATTTTTTTGGGGGGCAAGTGTAGGGGTGGTCATTTAAAGAAACAATTTTTTTTTTTTAAGTAAAGATAAAGCAAATCAATAGCAGTAGTTGTGCTCCTTTTCCAACAAAAAACAGTTTCCTTTACATCATAATTTCCCATTTCCTTTCTTTTTCCCCAAGGAAAATGATAAAAGGCACAATGAAGAAATGTGGAAAAAGTTGTAGCTGAAATTTCCGCTTGAAAACTTGTGATAAATATACTTGGGAAACAGCGATGCAATCAAACTGTCTTTCTTTTTGAACTTGAAGAATGAATGATCTTCATTAAAAATTGCAGCTTTTTTGTTTCTATTTTTTACTATTTCTAACAATGGATTTTACAGCAATTTTTAACTACTAGATTCCAAAAAAAAAAAAAAAAGCCTGTTGCAAGATCAAAATAGACTGTAACCTCTCCAGTTAGACACACAGTTTTACGTTCATACTACTCACACCTGCTTCTTTTTACTTTCATGCCAGGGTGCAGTGCCAAGGGAGCTGCTCCGGGATGGGTGCTGGACTGGGGTGATCCCATCGTGGCATGCCATCTACTGGGGTCTGGGCTAGGTGGACAGAGCCAGGGGCAGGTGACAGGCTTTAGTGAGAGCCCTGACACAGTGGGGGCTGAGCCAAGGCCAGGGTCCAGCTGGGAGTAGCAGGAGACAGGGATGGAATTTAACTCTTCAGCGGCATAGTCCAATGTCCATCCAGGAGAAATGGTCTGAGATCAGGCTGGAGAAAAATTGCTCACAGTGAGGGTCTGACAAAGGATGGTGATGGATGGAACACCCTTGACCTGAGCTGAGCTGGAGTCTCCAGGAGGAGATTAGAGGGAGTTCCCAGCAAGGTTGCCCAGGGCCACCAAGACCTGATTAGTGCCCTCAGGGCTCCTGGAATCTCACCTGAGACAGTGAAAGGTATCATGATCCAGCTCATCAGCATGATTCATAAAGTTTCCTTTTGTTGTTTTTGCTGGGGGGAAAAAATACACACTAGCTCTGCCTTGGCCATAAAATGCAAAGCTTGGGTTGGAGTAAAATCTGGACTCCCCAGTGTGTCAGTAAATTAAGAGCAGGATTTAGTTTTAGGCCTATTTCCCTTTTATCTGTTGACTTTTCTTTAAGCGCTGTCCAGAGTTAAGGGAAAAGAAAAGCCAAGAAACTCTCTGAGGTTACCTAACCTTGATCTGAATTCAGATCTAGTCACGCTGCTCTCTAATTTTTCTTCTCCATTCTTTGAAAACCCATTCATTCCTTCTTAGCATGAAACAGTCTAATAAATGCATTGTTCGCTGATTCTTTTTTTTCTCCTGTTAAATTCCATCGCTTCATACCTGCCACCTTCTGACTGAATAGCCCTTCTTAACCTAAGAGTTAGAAAAGGAATCAGAGAACGAAAAGGATGGGAGGGGTGGTGGATCTCAAGCCTTGCAGTCATGCTACTATAGCATGGGGCACAATCAGGAGCTGCCAGGGAAGGGCTGATTAATAGCAAGAAGAATATAAGTCTTAATTTTGCAGACACACATTATTTCTTGCATGGATTTAAAATTTAAGGCTCAGGGCTGCAGAGCAGCAGTTAAGGGAGCAGAACAACCCTTAAAGCAGGCAGAGGTTATATCTAGCTATTGATAGCACGATCATCACACACCATTATAAAGCAACTGCACACAATCATAAAATCTCATCCGTCACATACCCAAGGCCACAGACCCCGTGTTCGGATTATATTGAAGGTAAGATGTGAGGATGACATAGTGTTTCCAATTTTTATTGACACCCTGGCCTTGAGGATTAGGAGGTGTCAAAATGCATCTGTGTATTCAGAGGAAGACAATGATATCCCCTGCTCTATCTCTGCTGCGCTTAACAACTTGCTTGGACTGTGGTGCAGGTGAAAATGAGAAAAGCAAAGGAATGCCACATCAGTGCATCAGCAGCTCAAACACGACCAGGCAGTCCAGAGTCATCTGCCAGAGCATGGGCCAGAAAACCAATTATTAACTACATGACAACACTGTATGACCTCAATTCCCTGTAGCAGGTACCGCACATGGGCATAACACAAGCCAGCTTTGATCCACGGGGTTTGAAGTACAAATATTAGAGGACAAACAACAGGTGAACATGAAAAAGATGTTGGAGTGCAATACAGTGGTAAGATAGAGTGAACCTAAACACTAAGTAGCCTCGGCATATTTGCTGCTCATAGGATTCCTGAGCATCAAAGCAAGTTTTAAGGAAGTTCTTAAATGGGGCAAAGGATGAAAGCAGTTGCTCCAAAAGAATTTACTCTGGTCTAGATGGTGCATCTCTGCTACTAAATGTTACCTCTAAATATTGTTAAATCCATTTGATATTCAGTATTTTTCACTTCTATGTTCCCTCCAGAACCATATGCAATATTCAAGGGTTCATCTTCTACCGTCATTCACTAGAGAACACCTCCAATAAGCCAGAGTGATCAGAGCCCACATTTATAGAGTACTTGTTCTCTCCAGAAACTACAGTTGTTACATGTTCTTCACTGAGAAATCAAAACATGCATTTAAACTACTTGCCATTAGCAGGACCAAGCACTGATCTATGAGTCTTGCCCACCAGTTCAGAGTTAAAATTACTTGACTACACTCCTTCTTGGAGGCTGGGGTTTGGTAATTATTTTCTGCTTGTAATTACTCCAAACCTCGTGCTTTTTTACACGTTATCATGTTCCACGTGGGCAGAGTGAGCTATGACACTTTTTTTCAGGGGTCTCATCACTGAATAGGCTCAGGTAACACAACTCATTAGTTTTTGTTTGATGTCAGAACTGATGAATGCTTTTTCCTCTTGAAAAATTGTAATGAGCAGAGAAAGCACAACAACATAAATCTACGGCAGTGACAGTGACTGTGGCCAGAATCAGGAACAGCTCATACTCAGCCCAGGTCTGAAGTGTTTGGGATTGTTGCTCTGAAACTCACTGCCTGGTGCTGGTGGAGATCTGCACACTTCCCAACTCCCATCACCATCCTCCGGTTATCCAACGAGATGAAAAATAACCTTATTGACTCCAAAGACCTCTTAGTGTCAGCAAAAGGGAAAAAAAAAGCAGCAAGTTTAACTGTGCATTGGGACATTAATTTTAAAAAGACTACTTCAAAGGCATGCAAGCACACTGCGTGACCCAGAGCAGTCAGTTTTCTTCTGTTCTTTGAGGAAATTGCTAACCCAATTTCAATCCCGCAGATAAAAGTATTTTATGGTTCCAAAAAGTCTCTCTTTCAAGTTGAGTTTAAGCACAAACATGGAGAAGTCTGCATCTTATGTTTGTGACCACAAAACTCACTCAGCACCTGTTTCATCTCTGAGTTTGGAGTGAAAAGGGGGAAAAAAAAAAAAAAGGAGAATTATTTAATCTTATCAGTAACTTTCTTGTTAATCTCAAACTGGAAGATGAATAAAAAAAAATGGAAGATGAATAAAATCAAGCCCCAATGAAACAAGTTCCTGAGATTTGGATGGAAAAGTCATAGAATCATAGAATCACAGGGAAGAGGAAGGCAGTCTTTTCTGGACAGAAAACTGCAGGGGGAACATTTCTGTAACTCTTCTAATATGAAACAGCCTTCTTATAATAACTATCCAGTGTGCAGCACATGAAACACTGTGTTACGCATTGGCAGTTTTTGAGGCCAGGTTGCTGCCGTAAGAAATCTACACGCAGATCTAGGGTGGAAGAGAGAATATAAATTAATTTATTATTTTTTTTCCCTGAGGCTTTTGGAGCATTGCCCAGTCCCTGAGCTGGGACCAGGGTCTGCCACATTGCAGGGGCATGGGTGCTCATTCTTCACCCTTGGAGGCGTTTGCTCCAGGAGGGAAGGTCAGTTTTAGAGCCTCAGGGACAAGCAGATTCCTGCACAGATGATTGCAGTCCACAACTGACTTTAAACTCTCAGCAAAATGGTTTTTGCGCATGGACATATCCTATGAACTGTGAAAGGGCACAATTGCTAGGAAACACTTAATGTAGAGCAAATCCAGAGGATAGCAAGGGGTTATTAAAGCTCTTGGTCGTGCTCCTAGCCCAGATTATTTTCTCCTCTGCTCTCGGATAAGGTAAAGCACAAACTATTCATTCACTTGTGAAAAAGAAGTCCCCAAGAAAAGCTTCCTGGGAAGCTGTGGAGCAGAGGACAGTGCTGTATAAGCTGCTTTAGCAACCCTAGGGCTTTGCTTGTGTTTGCCACCTTCTTGGTGCAAGAAGTGAGAGTCTCCACAGCCATCAGTCTCTTGGTACAACAGCACAGCACCCATCCAGTCATTAGGGATTCTTGTTACTTGCATAATGGTGTGTAGGATTTTAATGTAACCTATTCACTGAGCATCCTGACAGATATTGCAGAAACTTAAAGAAGAAGTGGAAGCCAGGCAGCCATCCTGGCTGCCAATGCATCAGTATTTCTATGACAGGTTAGTGGAAGATTCACTTTACATTTAAACCCTTTCCCTTCAAACAAGTGTCAGCTCCGTTTATAAAATTACATGACGCTGCCTAAAGCAGTGCATATAATTCTGCTGCAATCCCATTTTTAACTGGTGTCTCTCATTAGATGCTGCTGATTCATGGCTTTGTGCTGACAAAATAAAATGATCACTGCTATGTTGGTCATCATATCTGCAGTTTTGCTGAGGTGGCCACATTGGAGATATTGGCTCCCATCAATATCTTCCTTTGCCTCTAAATTTCAATAGCACAGACTGCAAAGTAGCTCCCTGAAAACAGACTGTTGTCACTATAGATTACTATCTGAAATTAATACCGGTTTTGCCTGGCAGTCAAACTTGCAATGCTTCCTAGGAACTCTCACGCACGTATTTGTGTATCTGACAGATACACCAATCATACCATTTTTAAATATTTTTCTGAAGCTTTGTGAGCAAATCAGCCCGTGCCAGCTTGAAGCTCTTCTTCCAAATTGTCACCTCTGAGTTGGCTGAAATACCTCTTATAGCCAAAGAAAGTGCATCCCTGGCTCCAGTCTGCCCTGACTGGACAACTGGGATGCTCTTTTCGAATGCACAGTTCAGAGCTCATCTGCACTTATGGAGGGATTTCGCTTTTTCAGTTTCCCTTGTACAATAGGCCAAATGTTTGCCAAATGGGGAGCTTTATTTCCCATGGGGAATTCCCAGGTAAACCACCCAGGTTTGCTCTGTTCCTTGTAAGTAACTAGGTGCCCTCTGGGGCTGCTGTTGAACAACCACCACAACAGCTGTGGTACCCAGCCAGGGCAGCCCTGGGGGGCAGCACATGGCACCCTTCCCAGCTCCAAATGTCCATGTGGCAGAGGGATACAGCCTGTTCTCTGTTAGGTCTCTTTTTCTGATGCTTTTCCTCCTTTGTGGACTCCCGTTGAAAAAATGCTAAGATAGACGTATCTATAGCCTTGCTTCTCACGCCACATTTCCAGAACCATCAGCACAGAACAAACCTGATAACTTTTAGTCCCCCTCTCCTTGGGATGGTGCCACTGCACACACTGCACCTTATTCCTCAAGTAGGTGTTTTCTTTCACGCAAAACAGGTCTCTTACCAAAATCTCCCACCCTGTTAAATGCTCCCTCTCTTGTTTTTCTGCCAGCATAACTGCTAGCAGCATCCCAGCGCTTGCCCTCTGTGTGGCGGCTGGCACCCCAGGGGTCTCCAACTGTCGGCACCCTGAGCTCACCATGAATAGAGCCAGGTGCCATAGCTTGCAGGCAAGAGTAGTAACTTCATGTTCCCCCCATTTACCTCAATTCCCTTATCTGTAAAACATAGATAACGTTTTCCTAGCTCACAGGAGACTCTGATCATATTATTTATATCCAGATTCACATTCAGAATATGCAGCTATAAACACCTAGCAATATTACATAAATGTCATTACTGTAACTGCTCACAAGAGCGTGGGAGGATTTGTGTAAGGGCACAAACGAGGACTTTCAGTGGAGGAGCAACGCATTTCTATTCTGCATGGATCTGAACACAACACATACGGCAAAAATTAATCCTGGCATGCCTTTTTTATTTCCTTCCTGCCGACTATTGCAAGAAATTATTTCTGTTGGAAAGTTTAACATTTGCATTTATCTTTGCTTTGAATGAGAGACAGATGTAAGGCAGTGAGGAAGGCAAACACTTCTCTGGTATTTGCCGCTTCATGTTCCTCAAATGTGCTCTAGCTTACAATAGGCAAATGGGCAGATTTTTTTTTTCCTCCTCTTCAGAAATCCCCTTCAAACCCTGTAAAACAGCAGTGGTGACTGGCAAAGGTTTGAATCACAGACTGACACCTGTCCCCAGTCTCGGGGCTTTCAGAGCTGCTCAGCCAGAGCCGGGTCAATAGATACACCAGCTCATGCCCAATTGACTCCAAAAGTTTTCTGCAGAGACTCCAGGAAGGCAGGAGTTGCTTTATTGGATCAAACCAATGGGGCATTCAGTCCAGGATTCCTCTTCCAACGGTGGACAATACCGGGCGGTTCAGGGGTTAGATGCCATTTAAGCTCCGTTGACTTCTTTGTACAATAATTTTGAATGGTATGGAATTATATTGCAACATGCTGGGAAGAAAATTGAAGATATGGAAATAGCATTTTGTGGCTGAATTGCAATTCAGACCAAAGATATTACAGACTAGAGGGCCGTGAGAAATTGAGTCTGGAAAAGCAGATCTGTGAAATCCTGTGCGGTAGTGCGGCCATCTAGTGATCATTTCGAGAAGTCTCTCTTTTTCTTGGGAAAATGTGATGCAGTACAATGAGAGACAGGGCAGATGATGTTGTTTGAGAGGAAGAAGTAACAGTAAAGATCTGAGAGTAACAAGAAGTCATATGTGTGGAGGTAATATTTACAAAGCTGGAAAACTAGTTTACAAGACGTTGGTGATTCCGAAAGATCAAAAAGTTTATCTACAGCATGCCTGCCACCTGCAAGAATATTTGCACAATACAAGGAATCAAAAAAGCATTATCCAGGGAAGGGAGAACTCACACACCAGATGATGTTTAAAAATGCTTGCAAATCGCAAGAGAACACCTGAAGAGTGAGCTCAGCAGGGCCAAAATTCTCCACCTGGTTGCTCACAGGATGCCTGTTCAATCTTAGCTGAAAAAAAAACCCAACTAGAAATAAACACCTTTTTTTCCTGGATCCCAGGTGGAAGATTTTATATTTTTTTAAAGATTTTTTTTCCCCCATAAGCAAGAACTCTCACAAGAGTCAAGAAAAAAGACTGTGCTTGACTGATGCAGCAGGGATAATCACCATATTGATGCACTTATGTCTAGGCAAAGCATGGTGTGAATCAGTAGCACACTGCTGAAACCAAAAGCACTGTGTTGCTTTACGCCACATGAAGAAGCCAAAACTGTAGAGGCAAGTCCAGAACTAAGGACTGAGGACACTAAACCAGAACACCAAGGTAGAATAGCCCCTGTGCCTTAGCTCTGGCTACGGCCTGCACCCTACCCCACCACACCTTTCCTCTGAGCCATATTCTGTCCCTGATGGATTTCTGGTAGCTGAAGATTAGTTTCAGCCCTGAAGCATGAGGTTTAAGAAATCTGTCCACCCCTCAACATTTTTAGAAATGGTCATTACAGCCACTCTGGGTGTTCTTGATAGGTAGACATAGAGGGATATCAAGACAATGCAGTGTGAGCTACAATAATTAGCATAGTATCACTCAAATACACAGGTTTTAATAAAGTATTTCAGTATCAGTTTGTGGCAATCTGCTCCATAGTTTAATTCTAAGTAGGCAGAAAAAGAAAGTACTTTATTTTTTCAGTGCTGAATTCACCCTCCTGTCATTCTTATTTCATGAAAAAGGGAAAACAGAAGTGCTTCCCTGTATTACATCTGGGCCTTTCTTTATTACATTACACTTTTAATAAATACACTTTTATTCCTCTTCTTCTTAAGGGACACACAGCTCCTGTGCCATTGTGCCACTTCCCCCTTGCCCTTAGGTCACTATAATCACCGTTCCTTCTCTTGCTCTGCCCCTTATTGCAACATACAGGGCAAGCTTATCTGGGACTTAGTATCACCAATTATACTGGTGCTATACTGGGTACACTGCTGCTATACCAGACCTCTCCTGGATGAGACAGCAGCACAAGTCTTCTGTGGGCTATAAGGACACTCAGGTGTAGCTGCAGTTCTGATTTTTCCTGGCTTACTCCTACACTACTCTTGGTTCAAACCATATATAACAAAAGCACTGTGATGACAATAATTGAGTAGTTTCCACCGCACTCACAACGTTCAGAAGATAGCTACACCCATGGAGGTCTCTACTATTCAGCTGGTTGTTATATTCTTTTCCTTTCTGTCCCATCTATGGTTCTTATGATCTGGTAGAGACTTTGTGAAGCAAACCTCCTCAGCAGGTTGTGACAGGCATTGAGCTTCTGCCAGTTAGTTTAGAGGGTTTGGATTCTCAGCTAGTCTGTAGCAGCTAGTGGCATGTGGGCCAAGGCTTAGAAAAAAGGAGGGAAGCAGGTATTATAGACAGAGTCTAGAGATAAAAAAGAATAATTGTGTGTACCGTCGTGGACTTACTTTGAATAAGAGATGGGGATTGTATTTATCAACTGCTGAACAATAATGAAGCTAGTGAAGTTAAACACAAAATTAACTTCTACCCTCCTCCTCTGCCCACAAATTACACTAAATACATGGAGCAAAAATATGATCTGAAAAAAGTAAAAAAGCAAAACAAAACTGGGTATATTTCAAGTTTTAAATGCCTCCTGCTTACTCAGAATTTTCCCTGGAATGTTACTGTTCAGAGACTTCCACAAATTAAAGGCAGCTTTCAGCAAGAAGATCCCAACAGGGGCCGGTGGGTTATCTACCACGTGCCTTCTTCACAGTTGTTATCTGACAGGAAGCAGCCCCTAATCCTTTAAGCATAACCTTAATTCTGCACTTCTGGATGCATGGCCTTGAATCTGGCTGCACCAAAAAGGATTTTGCTCAGAAAAGTCCAGCCTTATCAAGTAATTCAGTTCAGTCTGTAGAACTAAACTGTCCTTATTATTCTTCACCTTTATGTCATCCACAAACTTTATTAGCAATGATTTTATACATTCTTTTGAAAGCCTTGGGGAAGACAAAAGGAACTGAGCCAAGAGGAGATCCCTGGGGGACCCTTGTGGGATACACTTCTTTTGCAAGATCATCCCTCATTTGCAATTACTATTTGAGATTTATTGGTGAGCTGGTTTTAATCCATTTAAAAAGTTCTATGTTTAGTTTATCCACTGCTAACCTTTAATTAGAATTTTCCATGGCACCAAGTCCACACGTTAGTGAGGTGAATATGAATATGAACATTTACCGACATGAACCAAATTTATAATCCCATGACAAAACTGTCTAAATTCCACAAAAAAAATATTGAAAGGCATCAGTTGTCTTATTGTTTCTCTTCTCTTTTAATTATGTCTCTTTTTTCAGACGAAATTTAATGCTAGACATAACAGCCTTTACTTACCTGTGATTTCAAAGTATCTTAAAAAAATAATCTTGTGCAATCTCAATGCCTCTCAAGTTCGTGTTTATGCACACCCTTCTCTGATGTGTCCTTCACAGTTTACTCACACCCAATGCCCTCTTCTTGGTTAAATCTTTTCGGAACTCACAGGTGTGAGTTATTTGGTCATGAAAATTTTAAAACATTCAATGATAGCAATGAATCTCTAGCATTTTCATTACCTGCTTTCTAAACAGAATTTCAGTGTCATGGTGACTTCTGAATGTGTGATAAAGCCTCTTTCCTTATCCATAATGAATATTCATTTAACAGTTCATTTTTTCCTGCAGTAGTACCAATTGTAGCAAGTAATGAATCTATGTTTTCTAAAGGGATAGCTTTCATTTCAGTATCTGAATTCTCACTGTTCGCAACCTCTCTGGCATGCGTACGTTTAAATGTTAATTACTCTGCACCAATTTTGATTGAGGTGCCTGAGTACAATTCAGACATTTCAAACTGAAGTAACAATCGAAGTCAAAATGTACAGCCTTCAGAGTCATGTTTGCTTTGCTCTCAAAATACCTTATATTCTAGTTATTTTCATTTCAAAGTGCTGTATGCACTCAAGATATTTTGCTAACATCTCCACAGAAATGATGTCATCCTAGCAGGAAATTTAAGTATACCTTTGTTATTTCATGGTGAGCAGCAAATTTATGTATTTAACTCACTCATGGGAAATGTTTTTCGTTGTGGATATCCTCTAAACACTAATTCCACTAAACCATAAAGAACACCTAACACATGTCCCTGTAAATTGTTGGGAGTAAATACTCATAGGATCATGTCATTACTCTAGCTAAGCTGACAGTTGGGTTTGACTACCATGCTATCTCCAGACCTGTCCCCTCCCTGCCCCCTGAAATCCCAACTTTACTCCCCAAACACACCTGCCTTGGAGCTAGCCGCTCTCCTGAGCTGTCAGGAACAGAGTTGCCCTCAGCTCTAGGTCCCATAAGTGAAACTTTGTGCAGGGTGACTGGAACAATCTCTGGCCTGGCAGGGCTGGAGACATGAACCTCCTTGGCAGCAAGCCCTCTGCTTGCTGCTGTTATCCTTCTCCCCCTTTGCATCATCATTTTACTGCCTACAAAATCAGGCAGGCTAATCCTCAGAGGGACCTCAGCTCACGTCCTTCACAGTTGCAGAAGACACTATTAAGATAGACCTTAAACATCTGCCTATATAACCCCAAGTAATATGTACGAGTGTCCATCAATCCAGGGCAGAGAAGTGAAAAACATAAGAAGATGCGGGAACGCAATGAAAGCTGAAGCCACCACAACTGCCACAGGGAGATCTGATGAGCAGCACAGCATAACTGACAACACACTGACACCATTTTTCAGGTTAACATTTTTGCTATGGGCAGCACTTTTTCTCCTCAGAACATAGTAGAGTATGAAAATGCGACCAAGATCGTGTAGAAGGCATGTTATTGCCAACAACATACTCAGAGGGAGTGATTAGATTTGGAGGGTTGGTGAATACTACTAATAAATAATCATTTCTAGTGAGGATTGCTTCCACTGCGTTCTGCATCCTCTAAGGCACGTTTTATAGCCTTGGAAACTGAAAGTTAAATTTGTGTTTTTCCCAGCCTGCTAGGAGATCCCAGTGCCTTTAAAGTTAACGCGGGGAAATTCAGGTAACAAACTCCTGGTCACCAGTTTCCTGTCTGAGCCATACTTCTCTGGTGAGAAACTACATACTCTCATCAGCAAACGCATTTGTTGGTGGCAAGTGACTCAAAGTAGTGTCTGTCATGGACACAACTCTTCCTTTTCATCTCTGGCTTCTGGGCAGAAATGTTAACCTCTTTTCCTTTGACTGCTTCAAGCCCTTTCCTCAGCTGTCCACTTTTAATATCTCTGTCTTGCTAGAGTAGGGCACGAAAACCTGAATGGCACTGAACAGAGAGCATGACTTCTATACACCTACTGCAGTGGCAGCTCAAAACCCAGTCAGAGCAGTTACATTAGCCATGGTCACATCAATCACTGATTTTATGAATTTATGATACTCTTTGTCTTAAGCTGCAACATATATAGTCCTGGGCAGCCAGTATTCAATTTTTTTATTCATATATTGGTACTAGAAATGGTCCTGAATGTCAAATTCCGGTGTAGAACGCCAGGTCCCCTGCAGTTGAAGGGGTTCAGTTTCCAGTGTCTCTTTTGGGTGTCTCTCCTGTACAGTGGAAGGCTAAACCCAGTAGGTTGGTAACAGCCATTCTACTTTCTATACGATACACAGAAAACTTCCCCATCTCCAAAAAAGTGAGAAAGAAAAATCAATGTGATAAATTATCTACACTGTCAGAAAACTCTATACAAACACACAGTACAGTCTAAGCTCCTGTCTTCCCTTGCAAAACAAACCAACACATCAACACCTTGATCTGGCCATATTTCCTCACAAAGAGTGCTTTCTTTTAAAAAACAGACCTTTCTCCTCTCTTATTCCTCTGTCCTGCTGCATTTGCCTTTCCCTTGATTTTCTGTGTGCTCATCTGCATTCATTTTTCTCCCCAATTTTCCTTTTTAAAAAGAGTCAACCTCTGAGCCTACGCATATCTGTTAACCTAACCCATCTATCAAGAATTTCTGAGCCATCTCTTCAACCTATGCACACGAGGATTTTAGCCAGGTTTTTATCATTTTTATGTACGCTTCTGCCGCCCGCTGTCACAAGGTCACCCTTGGAAATGATACTATGCCTCAGCGGGTACTTTGTCACCTAATAAAATATACAGCACACTGTATATCAATCATATCATCTAGGGACCCAATACTGAACAGTCAAAGAGGGGTAAATGCTTCCCTCTGGATCAATTTTTTACTGCATAGCAAGGGTAACCTCTTTGCCAATGAGGGGCTGAAAGTCCAGCATTAGACTATGGGGAGCCTCTCAAGTCATTTTGGAAGCACGGTCCCGCTTTGCTCTCATATGTTTCAGGAATCAAACTCAAAGAGGTTATGGACAAGGTGTGTGACAGGCTCAACCACCCAAGCAAATTTTGCCACCATCACTCAGAGGATATTTGGTCCGTCAGCACCCCTTGCTGATGCTTGCTGAGCTCAGGAAGGAAAATTTGCTGACTAGCACGTACCTGGCGAGATAGCCCACCCCAGGGAAATGCTTGGCATTTTGGAACCCCCACCACACAACTCTGGAGTTGGTTCCTGTTTCTCATAATCAAACAAGCAGCAGTTACAGGCAAACTTGCTTTAGCCACATTATTGTTTGCAGGAACTCCCTGGACATGGAAAAGGCACTTGGTAGATTTACAGTCAGGTTTTCTGGTGATCTCTTTTTCCCCTAAATTAACACCTGTCTCTCCTTTTCTTCCTTTTTGGCTCTAACGCAGCTCTAAAAGCCATTAAGAGAGACAAGGAAGAATGCCAGGAAGCTGTACCTCCCAGTTTATATAAATCACAATGATATAAAATCTTTTCAACTGACAGAATTAAAAAAAAAAAAAGCAAGATCCATGCAGCACTTTTGTTTCAAACTCAAGTCAATGCTCTGCTTGCTTCTGTGTGTGCCCAGCCCCATCCAACACCTATCCCGACCCTCCTGTCCCTGCATCCACACCACTAAGTAAAGACCTGCTGGGAGTCCACGTACAAGACTTTTCTCTCTCTCCGCCTGGCTGCCCTCTCTTCTCCCCTATTAATTCCCTGCTCCGGGAAAGGAATGAGATCCCTACCTTCCAGAGCCAGCAAAATTCATTTACCCTCTTCCCAGCAGGACCAGTGTCTGCTAACAACACGAGATGTTTCTCACGAGCATTGCCAGCCAGCTCCATGCCTTTTTAAATGAAACACTTCCATTAATGCTACAGGTGGGCTTCAGCTACAGGGTTAGCCTCTGGATCTGAACATGACATGAATTTGGGAGAAGCTTGTTACAAAGACAGGCCCAAGTCAGTATGCCTTTCACATGACTGGATGCAAATCCCTTCCTCTCTGTTTAAGGGAGAGGAAAGGCATTTTCAAGCAGAGAAGCCAAATCCAGGTCCGTTCCAGCATGGCTGCTCTGCAGTCAGACCCAGGAGTCTTGCTAGCTTGATGTTGCTGAGGACCTTAGTATTCTATAAAGGTCTCTAAAAGAGTACATACAGACTCTTTCCTTGGCATAATCCAAGCAAGAGGTAGCCTAGGGCAGCAGCTTGACAAAGGCTGAAAAATCACTGTCCTAAGCTTAGTCAATACCAAGTCTTTGCTTTTCTGGGTCCTTGAGGATGGTAAAATTTAATCCTGTGAGTGTACATCTCCTAGATCCCCTCCTCCCACCTTGGCCCCAGTAATGATTTGTCATGGTGCCTAGCCAAAACTTACCTGCCTCCAGCAGGGAGGAAGGTGGATGATCAGCTCTTCCTTTGCAGCTGGCAGGAGAGGCCACACAGCAGAGCAGCAGGTGGGAGGGCTGGGGACGATGGTTGGAGACTGGAAGAGCTCCTGCTCACCACACTTTCCATCCAGCAGCCTCCTCATTCTAGGGGATGCAAGGCCAGCACTGCCATGGGGGAAAGCTTTGGCCCACCTCACCTCCTTGATCTTCCCTCCATCACCAGAAGTAACAGGCAGGCAACATCCAGGGGTTGGGCACATGGAGGTGTTGGGGATGTTTCTCTTCCTCAGGTTGCTTTTAGTCTGAATCAGAATGAGAAGGTCATCTGACTGTAAGGGGGGAAACTGAGTAAGAAGCAGATGTTTCTCCCAGAGGAGGTACTAAAACCAAGGATACAGACAAGGAAAGACGTTTCTGTGTGCTGAAAAGAAGTGAATAGCCTGACTTACTGGTCAGACACAGCAGGGGTTAGCTCCAGAAAACAGTATCATTTTGCACGTTGCTGGCACAAAACACAAATCGCAGCAAAAGCAAGAAGGCAAACAAAAAAAGTCAGCTTTTTAGGCACTCAAGCAAATATGTCAGCCTAATGCTTCAAATTCACCTCACGCAGGCGTAAATTCACTTCTAAGGACAGGGTTAGATGACTCCCACCTCACCACTGTTCCCCTCCAAATAATTAATTGAGTTTATTCAATGGATTTCCTATGAAAGACTTAGAGGTATAAACTCTTTGAGGTACGGAAAACACAGCTAAGTTTGCAAATGTAAATTCACAATTCTAGAATAGTTTTTTATTAATACAAACAAATAATTCGTGTCTCTTCCACATCAGATCTCACAAGACACAAACTAAAGAAATGTCCCAGGACAAGGGAGATCACCTCCCTGGAATTTTATTACCGTGTACCAAGCACCGCTGACTGATAACTTTAGCCCCTTACACCATCAGTCTTGTTCCAGCACACAGCTCTTCTCTGGCACCAGCACCGTTGCTCTGTGTCCCCGAGCTGCAGCTCTTCTCTCCACTTTCTCTCCTGCGACCTGAAATGAGAGGAGCTCAAACCTTAAATCAACATCTCCCTGTTTTTCTCTCTGCCACCAAATCTTTTTCTATCATCCTCTTCATCATGTCACTTAAAATGACCACAGAATTTGTCTTATACAGGTATTAGCTGATGCGAAAACACGGGGAAAGAGGCTAGCCCTGGTAGACCATAACAAGACTTGCACTGTGTCTCTGTTTCCAAGGACAGGAGAAACCACTGTGGACTGCACATATACCAAATATTTGCTAGAATTACAATATTTTAAGTCTCATGCTTCTTCCTTAAAACCATTAGGGATCCCTTCGCCTCTTTCCCATACTGGCCCCTAGCAGAACTATAAAGTGAAATTGAAGATGCCTGGATGACTCCAAACCTGGCTTCAGGTCTATCAGACTGGAGGAGGGGACCTGGACCAGGATTCACAGCTTTTCAGGAGAGCAGCATTACCAGCACAGTTCTGGGCACTCAGGGGTAAATTTTCTTTGTTCTCCTCTCCTGATGGAACTGATATAATTTCCACGAAGACTAAAACATTCAATGAGCCAGATCAGTTGTCATCTGGTGAGGGCACTCGGCTTGGAGAAGAAACCCTTATGTTCCAGACTTCATTCCAATAAATATTAAACTGCTTTATAGATGCTGGAAACCATGAAGAGGAGAGATGGCATTTTTTCATCCCAGGATACTGCCTGATTCATGGTGCTTGGCAGGGAAGTCTCTAGGGACATGAGGGTGCAAATGACCTCCCATAAAAGACGAGGTTAAACTGGGTTCCCCAGTGCTCCAAGCACCAGAGGGGATGAATTCATATTCAGTTATATGGACCAAGAGGCATTCATAATCCACAACAGCCTGCAAGGTGTGCCTAAACATAGCACTTGCTGCATGGGCCTTGCTTTTGCCAAGAGATGCTCGGAATAGAAATAAAATTAAATGATTTAAGTAGAGCAATCCTTTTCTTCCAATCTACACTTAATGGTTTTCAGTTCAGTAGGAATATAACGAAACATTGTCGTTCTGGACTGGATCAAATGGGTTTTCACTTTCTCCCTATCCCAAAGTAAAAATCTCACTATTCACTCAGGAGAGGGAATGTCTCCTACAGAGACAGCATCCTCGCCTACTTTTGTAAAGATGCAACATAAAATATGGTGAGCTATAGACGCTTAAGCAAACCAGACAGGTTTTCTCAAGAAAATAAATGGAGAAACATTTTTTCTGATGAAGAGGAATATGTTAACTTCAAACAAGTTTAAGAGAGAGGAAACTTTTGTGGGGCAAGGGGTACAGTTCCAACTTCCTCAGTTAGTTTAGACTAGAGGTATAGCAGGAGCATGGGTTGTTCTGCTTTACTTTTTTTTTTCCAACAGACTCAATCTCTAAAATGATCTGCAAATTACAGTGTACAGAGGGACTAGTAATACATACCATTTTCTATACAAAACGATGAGACATGAACTGAGAATGCAGCTGTATTTGCCTCAAATTTATATTATTTTCAACTTCCCTCCTGACTGCCACTCTGCTACTGCTTGTGAAAACACATAACCATGCACATGAACTGATGTCCAAAAGGTTGGGGTAGAATCTGAGAAAGGTGATAGTGTGCAGCTAAGAGATATAGCAGAGTAAGAAGAGGTCTAAATAGGGGGGAAAAAAAAAGCAAAAGTGCAGGAAGGGGAAAGAGAGAATGGCTAGGAAGGATAACCTTCTCATTTTAAGTAGCCAGCAAATGTAACAAGGGGAAAACAAACAATCAAACATGAGGGATTTGTGGAAAGTTCAAAGTTTTAAAATATTCACAGAGAATAAAATTGCTCTAATTTTACAAGGTGAATCAGGGATTGTTCTCCAGCTAAATTGGAAAGTGGTATACAAAGGGCTTCCAGTTTCATCTAAAAATGAATTTTATGCCCCATTTACATTTTCATTATTTATGGAGTTTTTCCGATAATCCCTTCTGCTGGGAAGATGACCATAGTCCCACATCTGTTTACCTTTGTTTACAGCTGGGAACACAGCCATGGATTTGTTCCGCCTCAGTGAGCAGGCAGACTGATTTGATTATTGCTTTCTAACGTACAAAAAGGTTCTTGCTAAGAGTCTCACTTAGGACAGAAATAACAGAAAACAGGTTTTAGCAAGTCTTGGGAAAGGTAGAGATGAAAAAGCTAAAGGTCAAGATGATTCTTTCACTTCTGGTCCCCAGGATGCCATTGCTGAGCTTGGTCAGCCAAGGTGAGACCACAGGTGATCCAGTTGCTCTGAGCAAGACTCCAGGTTCTACTCCTGACAAAAAGTTTGCCCTGATTTCAGCAGAGGTGGTACCTGCACACATCACTTGACTGACTCTCTGTGGTGTCATGCTGCCTGTGGGGATGCTCCAGAGGCATGGGAGGCAGATAAGACTCCTGCTCCGTGTATCCAAAAAAGCTGTGGCTGTGACTCTCCAGTATTCACCAAGTATATGATCTTCCCTAAGAAGTCTGGGAAAAAATGCAGCCCTTCCAGTGAAGTCATCTTTGAATAATTAGGAGAGAGAAGAGAGAAATTTTAAACACTCCCAGTTCAGCTATCATATGCTACACTTGTATTGCCAGGGCAAGTGGTAGATCAAAACCCATTAGTGGGTTTCTGACAAACTGTCAGGACTTTTCACAGAAGCTCCTGATTACATTGAGAAGCAGAAGCACTGATCCATATCCCGCAGCTGGGGTTGACCGATTCTCCCCTGCTCCCCTTCCTCCTTGCCCTACCCACCTTCCACCCAACCGTGTTTTTACTGTAGACACTGTGAAGGTCATGCATGTAATAGCGATTTACCTGAGGATGAAATGCTGCACTGGAAAAGGGCAGGTACCACCAGACCAGAAACATCATCAAAGCTTGGTTCAGCTGTAATGGCAATTTTTCTGATGGCCAGGTGGTTACGGCTAATTTGCTTTGCTTTTGTTTATCTTTGCATGATAGAAGAAAAATTTTATATAGATCACAGTAACAAGCAGTTTTTCTATTAAAAAATGGGATATTTACAAGTCTAGCATAATGATGCTCTAGAGAGGACAGAGGTCTGGAGAGCTGGGACACAGGAGGTGGTGTAGAGGAGCGCAGGCATGGGGTGGTAGCTCAAGGGGCACAGGATTTGTTCTGGAGATCCACAGCTATGAACAACTCACCAATGGCCAGCTAAAGAAGTGCAGACCTGGACTTGAGCTAAAATGTTTGTAGGAGTAAGGAAGAGAACAAAGACACAGTATCTAAGAGACAAAAGGCAGCATAAATATTAAATTTCAGTGTAGCATGGAGCTGCAGATAATGAAAAAAGAACAAGGTCTAAAAGGGTGTTATAGTCAAAATGACAAATGGAAGATAGGAGGAAGAGAAAGAAGGAAGGAAAGAGGAATGAGGAAGAAGAAACCATTGGCATCAGGTTCAATCCAGTGAAGGATTCCAGCTGTCCATGAGCGGCCCTGACATCCCCTCCATCATAGCCAGACTAGAGCTACCAACCACAGGCCCAGAGAACAGTCAAAATGCAAACGTAACACCAAGAGAAAGGTATAGAAATTAAGAAGCTATGAACATAACAACTCTAACTGTATTACTGTTATTGCCGAGATTTTCTCTGTATAGAAATATTCCCTCTTTTTCTGTAACCAGATCAGTGCTAATAATAATTCTTGCATTAGACCATTTAAATGTCAATTACACTAATAAAAAACTCTTGCCTTTACCTACAAGGTATGTTGGCTTTTCATCCACAAAAATTATTTGTGTGTAACAACCGGGAGCAAGAGTCACATCCTAGACTTGGTCCTCACAGAGAGGAAATAGCTGAGAATGACAGCCACACCAAGACCACACACCAAAAATATCCTTTGCAGCACTTGAATGGTAACTTGTGTTTTAGAAGGCTATA
>NW_009723401.1:130468-139513 GCF_000703405.1 Apaloderma vittatum | reverse complement strand
GGGAAAGAGAAACAAGCAAAAAGAATTCTTGAGTTTGGAGTAACAGCTGCAGCAATTACAGTACAAGAGTACCTGTGGGCATGCCTTGGCACCATGTAAGTAGCGCTGGGCAAAAAAATGTTTTGTTTCTCTTGTGATTTACATCATCAAAACTTGGTGTCCAAATGTAATGTGAAGCAAAAAACAATTGAAGCTTTTCTGGAAAAAAATATAAACATCTTTAAACTCTTGAAAAATTCTCCAATTTTGCCACAGCTGACCCAAATTCACAAAGAAGCTTTGGCTAATCTGAGTCAAAAACTTGAAAAGAAATGCTCACTGAAAACCCAGAAATTTTAGTCTAAGCCACTGATAAAACAACTGGAGGGATACGAGGCAAGAGCTTAAAAGTCTACGGGGCTTTGTCTGGGGATTTGGCATTGGGAGAGGAGTTTTTATTGGGTATTTTTGCTTGTTTAGAGAAAGCAGACTTTTTTTTTTTTTTAAAACTAGGTGATGAAGAGCTCATCAGTTCCTCTGGGAGGTTTGCTATCCTAGAGCCTTACACAGGCTCTCCTAAACATTAAATGACTGCATGAATTTGAGGAGAAAAAATGATGAAAAAAAACATTAAATACATAGAATTAAATACATGGTCCAATAAATAAATCACTGAAGACACCAACCCTACAACAAAAATGTTTGGAGAGTATTTGGAGGAGATGCCACATATGCTTGTCCTTCACCATTGCCTGAGTATCTACCTGACACCATTGCCAGAGGTCATCACAGGAGATGGGACTCGTTGCACCTTTAGTCTGACCCAGGACACCCACCTTTACGTTGTATGTAACATCTTGAGCAGGCTGGAAAAAACTATCTCATCCTATGTCACCAAGACGAGGTGCAAGAAATACGGCAACACAGCAAATCTGTGGTAAACTGGGATTAAAAATGCCCTGTCCAAAGCCTACCCGAGGAGCCAGGTTTTATGTGGAGCACACAAAATGGATTTTGGGAAAGAAGAGTCTCAGAAACACACAACCTCTGGAGGCACCAAAATCCTTAATGAGAGATCACTCTCTGAGCAACCCCACAGCAGTTCATTTGCTCAAAGGTATTTACCACCAGCCCCACGTCTTTGCACACCAGTTGCTGCTGCTCCTTCAGGCAGTTAGTCACTTGTCTGCTCTCCAAATACTATTTATTACTGACTTGTTCCCAAGGTGATTCAATTAAGAAGTCAGAGAAGCAGCCACATTGCTCACAAAGCAGTAAAGAATTTCTTTTACGGTATAGTTTGCCATGTGTTCTCTCCTGTATGCAAAGGGAATAATAGGATGCAGTAAACTGCACTAGGCAATAAACATCTGTTACAATTATTTAAATGCCTCAGACTGGCTTCATTGTTTAATTGCCTGCAAAAAAAGCCATTTAATACTCTTATACATTTTTTCACTGCCAGAAACACTATCTTTAAACATAAGATAAAACATTTTTAAACACAAACATTTCTTACGATCCTACATTATAACTGCCGTGCTGTAAAATATACCCTGGCTTCAGGTTTCCTGTATTCAACACCACTCCCTCCTGCAGATGCACACAACTCTGCAGCCTCAGAAAGCACTGTAGTAGGGTGGTGGTGGGTAGTCAACATTACTCTCTCATCAGCCCTTATTCCCCGCAAGAGGAAGAAAGAGCCATCGTGTATCATTGTAACAAACCACAGCTGGACAGAGGCAGTGCATACTGAGAAAACTACACAAAATAAACAGAGAAAAACAATTCAAGTTGGATTAAATGGTAGAATCCAGTAGCATGTGAAGTAAAGCCAAAAAAAAAAAAATCAATGGCATGCACTCAGTGCTGACTCAATAGGTTTCATGCTCAGCAAACATTCTCCAGTGAAATCCCTTGGTATTGTGGAGGCTTCAAAAGCTGGGGAGGTGGGAGCAGGGCTAGCAACTAAAGCATCGGCTATGAGTTTGTCAGCTGTTATTTATGCTGCAGCCTGCTCAAGGAGCTGTGAGAATCCAAAGGCAGGGGAGGGGAGCCTCAAGTGCCTCAAGGTCACTAATACTGGATAAACCCGAGGCAAACCCATTACTCTGGCCCATGTGTGCTGTCCCAGAGAGCACAGAGGTGGCAAAAAGAGAAATAGAGGTAGGGGAGAAGATGGGTGTCAGGAAAAGAAGGGCATGATTTTGTTTAGTGAGCTGCATATATTTTAAAGATGTGTCCTTTTAATGAGATGTTAAGCTTATGTTATGAAAGGCCCTACCATAGAATGATATAACTGTTTAGCCTAGAAAAAAATCTGTAAAATCACTGAGTGCAGTCATTAACTTGGCAATTCCAGGTCCACCACTAAATCATGTCCCTAAGTACTACATCTACATTTCTTTTAAACACCTCCATGAATAGTGACTCAACTACTTCCCTGGGCAACAAGTTCCAGTGCTTGACAACCCTTTCAGTGAAGAAATTTTTCCTAATATTCAACCTAAACCTCACCTGGTGCAACAAGAGGCCATTTCCTTTTGCCCTATCACTTGTTACTTGGGAGAAGAAACTGATCCCCACCTCACTACAACCTTCTTTCAGGCAGTTGTAGAGACCAATGTCTCCCCCAAGAATTACACCTCTCCATGCCATTACATGCACAAATACATCTGAAAAGCTACCTATTAAAGCAGAAATCCAGTGACTAAGAAATACCAGAGCTAAAACCACCCACACAACCTCCTTACTTCAAGTTCAAATTCAGCTTTTAATTACATGATTGTAGACCATACTTTTATACAAAGCCCCCGTCTTCCTCAGTGAGTAGCTAAATACTTCTATTTATTTTTACCCTGCTACTGTAATACGCATCCCTTATCCTTATTTACTTCACATCATGCAAACCCTGCCTAAAAAAAAAAAACCTGGTGTTTTCCTTCCAGCTGTTCCCACAGCAGCATCTTATACATCACAAATACAGAGGATTCCTTCTCTTTGGTCAGGATATCGAGGAATTACTTTCCTTGTCTTACCGACAGAGGGCCAAGAGATGCAGAAACTTAAAGGCTTATCTGAAGCAACTGCGGATTTTTAATGAGTCTGAGACCCTCATTTTCCAGAGTAGTGAGCTTTCTTACAGCTCATCATCTAGACAAAGATCCCATCAACTAACTCTGCAGTTTGCCTCTCTCAAAAAAAAAGAAAAAAAAACAACCAAAAAAGCAAAAAAAAAAAAGGAAAAAAAAGGCCAAAAAAAAGCATGCACTTTGTGTTCAACTTTTCAGTTTAAGGGATAGAAATAAAGTTTGTGGCTGAGCAAGATGCAGAACCTAGTTCTCTACAAAGGCGTTGAGCCTCCCCTCCGGGACCATTTAATGACTTTCTGCAGTATTCTGCCTCATTCATTATGCATTTCCAGACTTCTCCAGTGAACAAAGCCAAAGTCCTCCAGACAACAAGCGTCAACTACACAGTCCTGCTCCATTTCATTAGTTTCTTCTGGTGTTCTCCTGGGCACCTACTGAGGCAGCTGTCTGCAGAAAAAAATAACTGAACATGATATTTTAATTAAAGTCTACATTATTCTGCATACAAAGGACCAAGTTAGAATTATATTATATTGCTCTGTCCTAACTCCCAAGAGTTAGCACCTGAGCCCCAAACATTCTTCCCATTCTCGTTTATGCACAGGTAGGAGAAGATCCTCAGGTTTAAAAAAAAGACAGAAAACCAAGAGTCTGGCTTTGCAGAAACATGCTGGCCCATGCTTTTCCCCTCCACCTGCACGAAAGTACCAGAGCTAAGGAGGTACATCTGCCACTTGACAGTGAGTGTATTACTTAATGTATAAGCAGAAGGAGATCATTCATGGACAGTTGTCGGCTGATTTCAGATACGTCTGCTGTCAAGCACATTGGTCCAGGCAATAAATGCTCCCATGTTCAGGAAGCAAGACATATGCTTGTGTACCTGTGCAAATATATGTAAATACATGCAATGATAATTTTTAAGTTCATTAAAAAACTTCAATGGTGGGCAGTACAGCTGCATCTTAAATTACTAAATGGGGAACCGCATGGCCCTGGGAATGCTGTAATCTTCTGCCCAGGTTCAGCACTGTTGTAACTCTCACTGTTGTTCACATATATGGCTCCAATCCCTGCAGAAGACCTTTTCTTCAATTATCAACCTGTTGGTTCGGTTTCTCTATCATGAGTACTTCATGGGAGAGGAGTGTTGTCTAGAATATGCAGAGGGGGCAACTGGTGAAGAAAATTCTCCTGCTTATTTTTCTAAAATCTTTAACCCTGTATAAATTAACCAGGAAACAAACAAAATGAAAAAATTCAGATTTTTGTAAAAGAAAAAAAGATCAACAACTAAATACCCAAATTTTCCTGTGAGCAGCAGAACTAACGAAACTTTCTTTCCCATGCATTTTTGAAATGTCCCATAAACTTTCTTTTCCTCCTAGGTGCCATAACTCCTACTGCCTACTCTCTTTTGCCTTTGACAGCACCACAAAAGGGAAAAATCTGTGCTAGCCAATCTGAAAACACCTGTAAGCAGGCCGGCCAACAAACATGCACACTGAGGCACCACCAGTTGCTGGCAAAGAGATTCAGCAAGATCTGACACCTTCTTATCTTCTTCCCATTGGCTGGCCCTAGACCATCAACATGGACTTCACTTTCTTGGGGGCTTTTATGTTCCTCTCAAATGAGATTGAAACTAGCCAAAGGACAGTCAATCAGAGATATGTATCACTTAAGCCTTGGGAGAACTGGCAGTTCCCAGAACAATTCCTTCGGTCCAACCTCGTATGTGGGTATCCACAGGGCTTGGTTAGGGACATGCTGATATTGCAACTATTAATGTCATATAAAATTAATAAACACAAGTTAATTCCCTTGTCTTCTCTCCTGTAAGTTCAGCACAACATGCTTGAAACCAAAAACCTATAATGCTGCACTTGTGCTGCAGTTGGAACTCCTGTTTAAGACAATAGACCTTTTTCAGCAAGGTGATCCTCAAACATTTTGATTGGATTTGGCATCGGCCCTTTTGTGGTATCACATTTAAATATGCACAAAGGACACAACATTGGTGACTAGTCTGACTGCCTTTGCATCTCTTCTAGGAATCAGGATTTATTTCTCTGCTTTTTATTCCATCCTTAAGAAGCCTTGGGCATTCAAGGGGAACAGACTAAAAGTCTCCCTGAGCATTGCAGGACCTTGGCAGCCATGCAAGCGCCATAATCAGAGCTTGTCTGTTGGTGAAATCAATACCCCAAAAGCACACAGATACAGATTCAAATCAGAGGGAAAATAACTTGTCAACCAAAGCAAACTCTGTGAAAGCTACTGCTTTCGAAAACACAGAGGAATTACTGCTGTGTTCCCCATCTGGTAGAAACGATGAATCAATAGATATTCAATTTGCCCTGAAAAAGGAAAAAGAAAGGTTTCCAGCATGAACATGTCTATTATTTCATCAGCTATTCTATTTGCACATTTCAGATGCAAAATCGGCCAGAGCAAAACTGTGAGCTCACTACTGTCAGTTTTTCTAGAGGGCAGTTAGGCATTAAAAAAAAAAAATCAACAAAACCGTCAGCAAAACAAATAAGCAAAACCAAAAACACTGACAAAGTAGGATCCTAGTCAGTTAATTAAATAAGGTTGCCATGTTTAGAATAAACTGCAGGCCCCAAAATGAGCAAAACCTCATTCAGATAGACAGAGGATCTAGACCAAATGTTGTTTTTCTTTCCCATCTGTTAAAAATAAAACCCACAGAATGGAATGCTAGTTTATCAAAGCCCATCTCACCAGAATATTAATCAGTGTATTGTATTTGATATTTATGTGTCTATAAACATTGCTTAACATTTTGCCTGTCTTTGGGCATTTTTTGCTGTTGGAAGAACTCTGACTCTACAGTCTCATCAACTTCTTGCAAAGTTTATCTTTGCTGCTACTAAAAAACCCATAAAGCTTCATAGTTTTTAAGCAATATGGTCTCTGTTCCTAGATGGAATGCATTTGAGGTTTCATGGATGTGATTAAACTGACCACGAAGAGAGGGAAAGAATGGTAAAAGCAAAAGAAAACAAGACACATCATATTGTGGAAAAAGCAGAATAGCTTTGTCTAGACATAAACTGGGAGAAAAGGGAAGGAAAAACAGTGCATCCAACTGGAAGGCAAAACAATGAGAATTCAGGAAGGATGTGGAGAAGTAAAACATGAAGTATTTAGGGAAACAGACTTTACTCGTGAAGGAGCAGCAGAATGAATATGAGGCGAAAAGCTAGGGAAGGTGGAGTGGCAACACACAGAGGTGGAAGTGAGCTTGACTTTTGGGTAGCAGCAGGGGTGTTTGATGGTGCCAGAGGTGGACAAAACGTTGAGCAAAGAGTAGTGTTTTGGGCAGGAAATGCCAGCTATGCATAAGACACAGCAGCTGGATCAATCCAATGTGGAACTATTAGTGGTGTGAGCAGTAAGAGAGACAGACTGCAGAAACCTGGGAGGAAAAGCAAAAAACATCTCAGTGAGGTTCGGTGACGAGTATGAAATGGGAAATAATTTATGGTCAGCGTGACTGAAACCTCAGCAATGAGGAGAACAGTAGATTTGCCAGTGGCTGCGAGTAGAGATGTTCAAGAAACATGGAGGTACCACACTATTCCATGTTAGGCCTGCTTCATAAAGTCTTGCTCAAAGCGAAAAGAAACGGTGAAAGAGAGAGGGATCCAGGACAGAGAGGTGCCAACACTTCAGCAGCACAGCCAAGATGGAATTTATGCAGGATCTCCACCAGATCAGCACCAGCCCACAGAAAGTTGCTTTGCTTTGAAACACAGCCCCTTCATCTAAGGAATTTGGCTTAATTGCCATTTTTCACATCACATGATCACCTCTGACGTCCTTTTAATTATTGTGTTAACAGTTCTATCAAGAGCAAACTACACTAATGGTAAGGACTAAATAGCCCATTTGCCTGCTTCAAAACCTATGCACTAGAATTTCACATTTACAATATCGTACCATTCCAGGTCGTATACCACCCACAGAAAATTCATGAGGTAAAAGCAAACTAATGACCATAATTGAATTTTAATGAGATTCAGTCATCTTACCTGAGCTTCTACTTCCTCAGTCAGGCAAAACATCCTCTGTCAAACACTCACAACTGACTCGAAGTCTTTATAACATCTTTAATATTCAATTACAAGCATAATATTTTCCACACTTCCTCATCAGGCTCTTAAAACATTCATTCTATAAATTTGTTTAGAGACACATCTGGGTCAGAATTTTGGTTAGAAGGAAGAGGCATAAAGTCAGCAGCAAAAAAAAACCACCCCAGACCCACAGCCTGGCAGCAATGAAACAACAAAGGAAAAGGAAAGTCATGGGATTCAGAGATACCTATGGTTCCTCAAGTCATTGTCAACTCAGGAGGCTGAGTTTCAATGTAAATCCGTGGCAGCTGGTATCTCTAGACCACCGTCTTCCTCAATTATACCATTTACCATGCCTAGAGCACTGTCGCCTTTGCTTTGAAAACCATAGTGCCTGTCAAGGGGCCACTTTTATGGAGAGAGCTCATCAGCAGGGACACCTACGACCTGGTCTAGTGGAAGGTGTCCCCACCCGTGGCAGGGGAGTGGAACTAGGTGATCTCTAAGGTCCCTTTCACCCCAACACAAACCATTCTATTATCCTATGCTGTGGGCACCATCGCCAGCTCAGTTGCTGCCGGTCCATAAGCCTCCAGAGGTGAGTTCTGAGGGGGCATGAAAGATACCTGAGGAAGGGCAGTAGGTTTAAACAGAAGCCTGCTGCTCCTGTGCAATATGTGTGTACTCTGTAAATTAAAGAACATGGTGAGGCATCACAGCAGTCACTGATTGGTGATTTTGACCCTTTCCATTTAGATGTGAAGTCCTTCTGTTAGCTCAGTGGTTTGAGCACGGTGCTGGCAACAAGGACCAATACCGAGGTCGCAGGTTCGATTCCTGCTTGGACCCCATGTTTTGCCTGCTCTAGTCGAGAGGTGGCGTCCCTGCCCATGACAGGGAGGTTTGACTAGATGATCTCTAAGGTCCCTTCCAGCCTAGGCCATTCTATGATTCTATGATTAACTGGTGATGGTGGGGGCAGAAGACTGGCATTCAAAGGATGAGCATGGCAGCTGGGCCAGGTCCCCGTGCTGAGCCTCTCCCTTCCATACCCATGTAGGGCAAGAGGGGAGGAAAAGAGCACTAATCATCACTGACACACAACTGGGACCATGCTAGTGCCTCGCTGTCCTGGGGTGCTCACTTCCCCAGGGAGACATCAAGGTACTACCATTGTTGGCACAGTGTGCTACCACACAGGTAAACCTGAGTCCAGGACACCGTCCCAAGGAAGAAGACCGATATTTGGCCAACAAGTACTCCCTGGAGCGATTTTGATTTTTTTTTTTTTTTGAAAATATATGTGAGACCTGCACTAGATACATGGGCAGATGCACTAGATCTACAGACAGACAGACTGGCTTTCCCAAGGCCCAGCAGCCACAGGTGCTGGTGGATGTCGTGGCAAATCTCATTCAGCCCAGTGTTATTGCATTGCCTGGAGCAGTGCGGGCACCTAGGTCACCAGGTCCACCTCAGCCTCGGAATGCTTCCTCACCCGACTCCACCTGTCCTAGCAGTATCCTGCTGTCTGCCAGGGCTGAACCATCTCAGAGTTTCCCCGAAACAGTCATAGGAAGACTCATTGTATTTCATCGGGAGCTTCAAATGACAATAACACTGCACTGCTCTCAAAACCCTGAGACCCTTGACTCCTGTTTTGGGCTGTACAGCCCTGAAGGCTCACCAGTTTTAATACTACTTAGAAGAACCTGGCTGGAATTTTGCAAGTGATATGGGGCCAGGAGCAAGATGAATTTTAATTTGTTAGGTAACAAAGAGCTTTTTGACACTAATTTTTAATCAGGGTTTACATACAGTGAGCAGACACTACTGGACATCAGAAGAAAAGCTGTATTTCATATTGC
>NW_009723401.1:127469-130437 GCF_000703405.1 Apaloderma vittatum | reverse complement strand
TTCCCTACTCATCAACAGCAACAAGAATGTATTTAAGAAGCCCATTTCAAACAAGCGTATAAGAAGCTCATGTCAAACAAGCACAACTCACATGATTCTGACAACAAAACCATCATGAAATGTGTCTTTTCCATGAGATACAGGAGCAAAAGTCTGTAGGGATTCTCCCTCTTTCCTGCATCCCCACCCTCCCCAGGAGGAGGGAAGAACAAAGAGCTGGGAGTTTCCATAGCCATGTGAAATTTGGTGAATCCGTGAGTTTGAGACAAGGTGATGTTTGCCCAGCCCTGCCTAGTCCTGTGACAGAAGCAGAGCACCAGCAATTTTAATAAAAAGCACTAGATGGGAGTAAAACCTCAAGCAAAGACTTCTTGAGGAACAGCAGGAAGGTTTTTCCAGACAGGACAAGTGAATGGAAGGTGTGGCTGCAAAGGTATGTCTTATTCTGAGGCAGCTCTGAGTAATCTAAGCTAACTTAAAAAAAATACGTCTGGAAGTGCTGTAATAAAGGTCAGTGCACAGGCAAATAAGCAGAACTTCCCTGACATGATGCTAAGAGTTGGCCATCTGTCCAACACAGATCTGCTGCAGTTAAGAGGGAAATAGAGGGGCTACTTTATAGACCAAATATTTTCCTTCCTTAGGTAAGTGCCTAGGTGACGGTGGGTGTTGTGGGTTACCAAATGCAGATGCTATCTATCATTTAGCTGGCAGTGGAAATACACCTGGGCCAGAAGGCTGGAAGCTCAGGAATAGGGGAATTATACAGGTTTTGCTTTAAAGGAAAACATAGCATTTACAAAGCAGAGAGGTTTACACACTTGCAGAATATTAGCAATGCAGCACACTCCTCCCCTAAACCCATTACTAGGAGAAAGCAGTGCTTTATATTTCAGAAAAGAATAAGTAATTTTTTTTTTTAATGAATCTTCTCAATTCCCATTTGCACAGGAGAGGATGAGCTCATCCCCCAGATATGTAAATGGTGTTTGCAGCACTCCCCCTCTCTTTCCTCCTTCCTTTTTGCTGGTGTTCAGGAGGAAGCTGCGCTTCCTCAATGCACACAGCCCTTCTGAGGGCACGAGAGCATGTCACATATCGTGCGCATCACCACATTCAAAATCATGCACCTGGGATGAACACCACAAGTGCTGGTGGGGAGACATTATTTCTGCTTTGATTTCCTGCCCTCCCTTAAAAAAAAATTAAAACACACACACAAAAAAAAACAGAATCAAAAAAAAAAACAAAAAACCAACCCACAAAATAACTTCAGGGCTGTTGATGTGACTTTAGAGCTGATGAGAAATACCCAGGACACAGACCTTTGGCAAATAAATCCCCAAAGTCACAGTAGTTTAGCAACTCTCTGCATGTAGGTGCTCTTATCCAAGCACTGAAGTCAATCAGGAACAAAATCCTATGACTTGTCCAAGCTATGTACAGTTCATGACCAAGGGGGAAAAGTAAAAAGCCCTGCAGGTATTTGAGCTTCCTCATGCTTTTTCCTCACCAGTTCAATGCAGAAAAATTCTTCCTTGGGGTATGAGGTTAAGCAGGACCTCGCATTAACTCTCCAGATAGATTCTATGTGATGAAAGGCTCCCAGTCCCCACCCCAGCATGATGTGCAGTGCTGTTCCACTGCTTCAGAAACAGCCAGCTCCACTGTCGTTTCCAGAGAGGAAACACAACAGCATTTCATTCAGGACTGATGCAAGCTGTGTTGGCTATAAGCCATCTCGGAGGAAAAGGGTTATTGTCTCTCTGGCCCATCACCAGCATTTCAGACCCTCATGGGCAAAATACAGGGCTAACAATGGGAGGTAGCTACAAAACGTTGACAGAAAAGCAGTTTGGGGAATGGTGGTGTGTCCATGCACCAAGCCCTGTAGAGGCCCAGACTAGGAGCCCTTGGGGCTCACCTTCAACCTTGCCTTAGGAAGCCACCAGTTTCAAGGGATGTGAGGGACAGTGCCTGTTCATGGCCAAGTCAGGATAAGGTTTCAGAAGGAATAAGCCAAGGCACGACACTAGTGCCCTCATGGACAGTTTGGAGCTATCACATAGCGTATGCAAGGTGGAAGGGGGAAGCTCTCCAGTGACACCAAAACTTTGCCCAAAACTTTGTTCCATCTGCTGGCACAATGAAACATGTGCCAAACGGCACCCTCCAGAAAGGGCACAGCACAATGCTGCTTCCACACTTTCATCTCCAGGTGCGTGGAGCCACATGAATGTCAAGGTCAGCACCTGTGCTGCCAGCATTCTGTGCTGTTACACAGAACCACATAATTGCTGAGGCTGGAAAAGACCTCTGAGATTCTCAAGTCCAGCCCTTTTTTTTTCCCACCCAGCCTCTCCTTAAACACCTCCAGGGACAGTGACTCTACAACTTCCCTGGGCAGTGCATTCCAGTGCCTGAGCACCCTCTCCTTGAGGAAGTGTTTCCTGAGATCCAGCCTAAATCCTCCTTGATGCAGTTTCAGGCCAGGCCCCCTTGTCCTAGCTGCCTGGGAGAAGAGCCTGACCCCCACCTGACTACATCCTCCCTCAGGCAGTTGTAGAGAGTAATAAGGTCCCCCCCTGAGTCTCCTCCTCTCCAGGCTAAACAATCCCGGCTCCCTCAGCCTCTCCTCATAGGACTTTCCCTCTAGTCCCTTCACCAGCCTCATTGCTCTCCTCTGGACCCGCTCCAGCACCTCAGTACTGTTGGGAGTATCAAGGTCATGAAGGATTACTGCTTCTTCCCTACCTGCTGCCTTTGCTGCTGCTTGTTCCTCTCTCCCCAGCACATTCCCATCTCTTCATCTCCTTTGCTGACATTTCTCTTTCTTTCTTGCACCTTTTCTCCTTCCCTATAGTTTATCCTCTGTAGCATCACCCTTGGGTTGGTCCAGCAGTGCCATTGTCCCTGGAGAGGGCACCACGTCACACCAGCCCAGAAACCCAGCATATTACAAGGTCAG
>NW_009723401.1:75149-127442 GCF_000703405.1 Apaloderma vittatum | reverse complement strand
TAAAAAGCTAACCCTGCTTCCAGTGAAAGCCAGCAGCTGCTTAACCAACAGTTCCTGTAGCACTTAATAACATAGACCTCCAACATTAGCTGAAGGAGAGTTTTCCTGCAAAGATTTTTCTGCTCTCGCAAGAAACAGGCATGTCAAGCAGAGACCAACACCGAACTAAGGGGTGGGGGGAATACAGCAATAACTCACAGGAGACAGAATTAAAACCACCATAATTAAATAAACCTTCAACATCAAAATGACAGATGTCAAACAGAGCCAGTATATTTTCATTAAATCAGGACCAACCTTTCCCAAAGAGACGGACTGGTGCATAATTCATTCTGTTTATTTACTCAAAGTTCAACTGTGTTCCACCAGTATTAAACATTTCTTTAATTTCTCTGTGTATAAATGATGGGATATACTAGCACCAAACAGTGATACCAGAAGCTATATCCATTAACCAGTACTTTGCAGGGAATGCTACCATGTATCTTGCATTATCATATAACATAGGAAATGGCCTTTTCAATTTTCCAAAGTATGCAATTTGACAATTCTTAGCAGTCTTATCTTGCATAGAGATTAGAGCTAGGCAAATAAATTAAAGCAGTATAATCAATGAATACATTCCCTTTTCCTGTTTGTGAAGAGGGAGGAAGGCTCGGGTAACACCAGGCAGTCAGGTTAATGAATGTGTTCACGGGCCAGAATTACTAAATGATTATTTGTGCACACACACATACACTGAGCTATTGATTACACATAACCTTATTTGCAAAGAAAACTCCTTTGAATAGTTTGTAATTCTGACTAGACACTGGACCTATGAGGCTAACTATGGGGACTGTGATTAAAATTACATGTACCAGCTTAACTTACCAAGTTTATTGATTTAAATGCACTAGTATAAAAATCTCTCTGCTGCAGAATATTGAATGTGCATTACAGGTTAGCGCTCTTATTGTTATATCAGGTCAGCTGAACACAGGCAACATTGTCCTGCCTGCTATCCGCCTGGATGACCCATCTTCATGGATCACTTGAGACCCTAGAGAAAACCACAAGAAAACTGGTCTGAGCTACCAGATCAAACATTGCAATTGACAATAATAAAGCAAACACGGAGGGGAAAAAAAAATAATAGGCAGAAACAGGGATGTAAACCAAACAAAGATTCTGGCTGATGAGTTGGTGGGATGTTTGTAAATAAATTAGATTTTGCAGCTTTAGCACCATTGCCTCAGATTCTTCAAAAACAGGGTGAAATGGGGTTAATATGAACTTGGGTTTAGTGCAAATGTTCTTCTAAAAATAAGGTGATAGAAAGTGTTTCTAGATCAGAGACTCAGGGCTGAGATCTTAATGTTTTCTGCTGGGCTCCAGGCTCCACAGTATCTTCTCTTCAGGAAGCTTAGAGAAGCACACAGCTCTGCCTCACCCCTCCAGGCACCCTGTAAGCAGGGGTGCTGAGGGTCAGATTGCTCCAGCAGCAAAAGCAGTACCCGTCCCAGAAATGCACACGTTAACCCAGGCGGCCAGTGAACAGATTTACTGACGTATATGAACTATCTTGTCTGGCTAGTCTGTGCGCCTAAATCCCCCCCTCTCCAGGGAGAACAGATTATCTCCTCTCTAATCTCCTCTCTCCTTTCTCTAACCTGCAGGCCGCTCCCTGCAAACACACACTGTTTGGTCTAGCCTTAAAACTGTTAGCTCTTCGTATCAGAGCCTTACCTTTTATTTGCTTGCAAAGCCCCTGGCACATTTTGCCATGACATGAATGAAGGTACAGTCCATTCGATTCGCTCCCCCTTGTCAGCCTCAGCTTCCTCAGGTTACCTCTTTGTTTGGGAATAATGGCTCTCTTCATACCTTGGACAAACACAGTCAATCCTTTTAATATTTCTCCCGTGTCTGCACATTCACTCCATCTGTTTGTCCTGGGATGCTTCCAGCTATTTCCAGTGTCTTTCTATGGGCGCTCACAGGCACGTCTTTGTCTCCTACAGCAAGGTGCCCCATGTAAGGCAGAGCAGAGTCTGACTGAGCCACTGCTGGAAATAAGACAGGTTTTCAGCTTACCAGCAACATCACAAGGCAGGAGGAGACAATATAACACAACCACAGACCCACTTCTTCTCTTCCCAGGGCCCCACTGCAGAAGATGGGGCATGAACAGCAAAAAGACCTCCCTGCCACTCACTGCTTGCAGGTTTCCAAGACACCAGGTGACTGAAGTGACCCAGATGTCAACCCTTCTGCACTCACCACTGGCCCCTTGCTGCTCCCCATCGCCCCCCGAAGCCCAGACCACTACTTCTGCTCTCCTTAAAACAGGTTTCCCACACACACCCCCTCTGCAGGTAAAACCTGCTGCCCCAGGCTCCTCCCTGCCACCACACCAGGTATTTCAACAAGAATATGAAGTAGCTGAAGTAATTATCCGGGACGAACAAAAACATCAATGCACAAGTATGAACTCTGCTCCTTGGTTTGCAATAACATACAGCCATTACAGTAAAACTTAAACCTGACCGCTTTCTGCCCCCAGCAGATATGATGCTACAAGAACAAAGCCATCAGGAACAGTGTGATGAACCAACTTTTTTTTCCACTTTGCACTGTAGTTAAACCTAGTGAAAACTATCTCAAAATAAGCTTTTCAAAACATTTCACTGACATTGTGTTACCTGCTATTGTTTGCCAAGCTCCCAAATGTATTGCCATGCAGCCCCCTAAGAAAGAGTCCCACTGAAGGATAATATTTAATGGTATAACTTTGTATATAGACGGGAGAAAAAAAAACACTACAGTGCTTTCATAGTGTTCTATAACGTTCTGAGGGGGAAAAAATGCAGGGATAAACTAAAAAGGAAATCAAAAGCACATCACAGCTTGCAAACTCCTCCATTCAGTCACTCATGTTTGTACGAGTCAGAAAGGAAAGCCTACCAAGCCTTTTCCCTGGAAATTATTTCAGAGAATGATACCAAGTTCAGAATAGCAGTAGCACCATTATTTAACTTAAACATAGAAAAAATATTTTAATTTGCATCTCAGATCAGCCCCGAAAAGCAGCCATCCCTGCAAGGGAAAGTGGCACTGCTTAGTGACACTCTAGAGAGCCCAGGGAAAAATTTGGTTGACTGCTCACAGGCAACTCTCAGCTCTAGGAAGAGGAGCTTTAAAATACCATTAGACCTTTACCAAAACAGGTAGACTTTGATTAATAAGGTCTCATCCAAACTAATGTTAACTATTAGACCCATTAATAATTGAGACCAAAGATAAAAGCACAAATGCACGTGGGGTCTGCCTCTCTGAGCTCCTTAAGTGGGGGAGGAAAAACAACAGGGAGTTTTGCGGCTGAAGGAGATAGAATACCTGCTCAGATACGGAGGAGATAAGAGACCTATCCCCACTCAGCCTCAAAAGCAACACTCATTCTCTGTAGCAGGAATAAGAATAGGCCACAAATCATCTGCATTGCTTCATGTCTCCTTCTAAATGGGAGAGAGGGCTGGGAGAAACAGAGATATCAAAACTACTTGCTAAGAAGATACATGAAGCTGTCTGCTAATGGTGACCTACCCCATTCCTTTCTTTCCTGCAGTACCAGCTTCCCTGAATAAATTATGTCACTGGGTCTTTTCACATCTGAATTTATTCTTCAGCACCCTTTGACTGGGCTTCTGTCTTCGGGAATAAAGTGCCCACAGTGATGACATCCCAAATCACACCTGAACACCTCTCCATGCTCAAGGTGCACATGGTGGGGTGCAGAAACCCCTGCCCATCCCCCCTCTAACTAATGGGAATTACTGCCTGGGCTCAGCCAGATGAAGTACTCTACCAGCCTTGCTAAAGAGATACACTGGCTGCTGTGTAAACCCACACCAGCCCCTGAGCAGAGAGCCTCACCTGTCTGTGTTTCTGTGCTTACAGGCACATTTTATGGTAACTGTGCCCCAACGCAGCCTGATGTGGGGAGTGCTTGTAGAAATGATGGTTCACAGACTAGAAACAGAACAAAACTACCAAAAAAAAAACCCAACCAATTTTTTTTTTAAAAAAAGGAAATACACATTCAAAGACAGAATTAGAAGATAAGCAAGAGATCTTAAAATCTTACTATAGAATCTCATTCTCCAGAATTAGCAGCAAGAGAGTGGATTTACTTTTTTTCCTTCTTTTAAAGCGTCTCCCAGCTTTGTAGTGAAGACATGGAGGGGAAAAAAGCAAGAGTGTAAAGCGGTTTGTTGTTCAACTGTGATGCTCTAGGGTAAGATTTTTCTTATGCTTACTGTATACAAAGCATTATTTTAAGAAACAAGCTGAGAAATTTCCATCAAAATCACTGTAGTTTATGGATAGGAATTGGTATACTTTTTTCATCAGTCCTTTAAAAATGTTCGCCATGTAAGATCACCTGAACTTCATGACAGGTGCATAACAATGCCTATTAATAATATATAATGCATATTATATATATGATATTTTGTTATACATACAGTTTATATATCTATATATAGTTCTGACAACTCACTGTCTTACTGCAGTGTCTTGAGATACCTTTTCCTCCATATAGCCCCAGTAGCTAAACCAAGCAAAACCCACATTACCCTTTCTTTATTCAAGTTTCTGGTTGCAATGATCTGAGGTGAGAAGGAGCACAGTGAGGCCACTGAGAAATTCTGTCTAACTGAAATAAGAGCACTTTTCGTGTGATCTTGATGGGCAATTCCTCCACAGAGCTGTCATCTTCTCCTTTCATGAGAAAGGAGAATTTTTTCACTTGGGTAAACCTCAAAGCTAATCTGGTCCCTGTCCTTCTCCCTGCCCCAAACACACAGTGAGCTCAATGGCCCCTGTGGTCCTTATATTCCCACGTGCAGTGGGTGGTTTCTTGGTGTTTCTGGACAATAGCTTACACTAAATTAAAGAGACGGGGAATCTGCAGGTCATTTGAAGGGCAATACTCTTGTGAGTGCTGAGGAGAACGTCAAGTGATCCAGAGGACCCAATCTGGTGGTGCTCTCTGGCTGTGAAGGGTAACTGAGGGAGAAGAAGAGAATGACAAGTTACCTTCAGGATGATTTCTTTCCAGAAAAGAATAGCAGACAGGGGTTTTGAAGGAAAAAAAAAGTAAGTACTAGAAAATAAGAACAGAAACGGTGGTCAACAGTCCTGGTATTTGCAAGCACATTTCAAATTTTAGAAAAATAAGAACACTTGAATAGGAAAATCACTATGCACAGATGGATATATCATTGACGTGGACAATCAAACCCATAGGTCACCAGAAAACCGAAGAAAGTTAAGCCTACCTGTGAGCTCTGCCAGGACATAGAGCGTGTTTCCCCATTCTGGTATGGCTGCTGTTACTTTCCAGGGACAGGACCCGAGCAACTGCACTAATTTCCTCAGTAGTTGTTTTCTTGGAACTCAGCAGAGTATTTCTTCCTTTTATTTTCTTTTTTTGAACTCCCTGGCAGAAAAGTATGTGATGTTATTAAATGTGACAAGCCAGCTTTCCCATCATTTTTACTTCTTTCAAGGAGAAGCACCCCACACAGAAATACACAATACTGCACAATAGCATGCCAAAGGGTCTAAGTGGGGAGCAGGAACTCTTTCAGCATGTGCTTAAGAGGGTGACACGTAATGCATTTTTTTTTCATTGTTTTCTTTTATTTCTCCTTCTTTGCAAAGCATCCAGTCAAGTGACATTTTGTTTGATATTCACATAATTTCCCAATTACAGTTCTTCTAGAATTCTTGTGAACAGCTGAATAATTCCTGCCATGGCTTTGTTACAGCTCATTTCACAGCATTAGCTTCCACTATTTTTCCTCTTTAGAGGCTGAGATGTAGTTCAAATCTCCCTCTTTCGAGCATCTCTCCTTCTCGACTTTTGCTTTTATCAAAGCAGATCTCTCTTATCTCAGCTTCCATCTTTCACAACATTTCTATTACAGCCTGGTTTAGTGTAATTCTCCCAGGATATGACAGCTAAAAGAAAGGCTAAAACATATCCTAGGAATATAACTGCCCCAGCAGTTCAGCACTACTTACCTGAGCTGTTCCTGAGCAGGCAGGGCACTTACGAACTACAAAGATCAAGAGTCATAACATGACTCTATTACACTCAAGACTCTCCAGCACGCTCTCATAGCTGAAGGAGAGCAGTATATTCAGGGTAGGCTATTCAGAAGCAATAAGGAAAAAAAAAAGGAAAAAAAAGGAGCAATCCATCTTTTATACCTTCAAAAAGATGAATGCTCATTGAACATCTCTCCTGCCAGTATTTGTATTCACTGGCAACTTCATAGAAACAACTCAGCCCATTGAATGCCACTGACAGCCCCCTCTCAGGTTAGACTATTTACATGAGGAAGTTTTATTTCTGACCCCAGGTAGAGCAATATAGAGTTTGCTAGCCCAGAGGCTATCCTAAAGGGATGATGCAGTCCTGTCCTGAAGACCAAGTGCAAAATCAGTCTGGTTTCTCTCCTCTCCCTCTTCCCAAATTAAAATAGCTGTGCAAAAGCAGAGTGGAAAACTACAAGCTCACAGAGAAGCTTATAATCATTAGTGAGCTCACCAACAGTTATACCCACTGACCACAGACTTTGGTGTTAGCCAGCCACAAGTCTGAAGGATTTTTCCACTGCACATGAAGATTAGTTCTGCATGCTGTGACACCATCGAGTCTCAGTGGGGCTGGAAGAGGGTTTCCTGAAACACCTGAGGCTTATTTAAGATAGCTTAACACCTAGAATGAGATTGAGGAAAGAGAGATGGGTATTACCTCTATGTTTAGTTTCTCCATCGTGTATCACTGTCAAAGAGCCTCCTAAGGTGGTGTCCCTCATAGCCTCACCACTGCAGACCTTTTGAAGACCTGCTGCAGTCTATTCCCACCAGTCCCTGCTGACATCCAAGAAGCAGTAGCACACAGGCCAACAAGAGCAGAAACTAGAGTCCTGGTGCAGAGAATGAAGGGCAGAGTCGATTTTCAGCTACTTGGTCACTATTGTGTACCCCTAGATTCAAGTCTGTTCCCCAGCCCACCTGTGCACCTCATGCTTTGTGCTGCTGTATGAACTGCTTGTAGATACAGATATTGCCTAAGAAGTAGAGCATGGGTCAGGAACTACCTGGGGCTGCTTCACTAAGTCAGGCTACCAATGCCTACACTTGGATGATTTATTTTTTCCCCAAAGAGATTGCAAGTAGAGCTTATGCTGCCACCGAGGCTCAGTAGAAAAGGCACCAGGCTGGGTGGTCAGGAGTCTTCAACTGTTACCTCGGCTACGTTTTTCGATGCTGTACAATGATGAGTGTTGCAAGGATCCTGCACAAACAGGATCCTGTATCTGCAAGACAGTCTCAGCACTGAGGTTAACACCATTTTTTTCACCCTTCCCCCCCTCACTACACTCAGGGAATGAATTCCCCCACCCAAAACCGATGTCCCAAGCTCGTACCTGAGCTGAGAGGTTGAAATGCCCTTCCCTCCCTAGCCCACAAGCTAAGCAAAGATTATCCTGAGGTCACCTTTGCAGCAAAAGACATATTTCTTGAGAACATTCCTGACCACAGAGCCCCCATCGTGCTTTGCTTCTACTGCACTGAGCCAAGAGTCTATAGATTTCCTGCTCTTAAAATACATTAACGTAATAAAAGTCAGAATTACACAGCCCGGTATTTGTGATTTACAGTCCTAGGCCAAACACAACAAGTAAGAAATAAGAACATCCTGTGGCAACTCAAATTATCCAAGTTTATTATGCAGGGAGGTGAACTTTTTACCAGCGATAGAGGAGAAGAGCTATTGTGTCCATTACAGCCAAAACAGAAGTGACAGAGAAACATCTGCAATACTTTTTTCTGGGTTTTGAGTGAATAGATCAACATTACTAATGACTGACCTCAGCAGCTGTCCTGCCTAATTACCAGCTGTGCTCAGATATTATAGTCTAGTATTAATGCCACTGGAAACCCTTTTTATATTCAGTTTATCATGATGTCATGTCTGGCTGCTTGTCTTTTTTCTCCAAGCCTATATGGTTAAACTAGACCAGGATCACTCCCTGCTTCCAGACTGAGTTGGGATTTTCATAGCCTCTTTGCTGAGAATGCTTTTAAGAAAAACATCACAGGGCAAGCAAGACACTGTAGACATTCAGTCTTTGCTCTATGATTATCTTTATTCTGTCCAGAGTCTCTTTTTTTTTTATCCACATCAGTATCTAATCTTTATGCATAAGCACAGTCCCAGCAACCAGCTAATGAAGCTGAATTTTAATTTTAATCTGTTTTGACCTGAAGAAAAGTGCTTTTATAGGCACTGCCTGAAAGACTTTGTTGAACAACCAGCAGCACTGCAGCACAGCACCTGTAGCGCTCAGGAGGGGTAACCCAGACACAAGACCTTTCAAGCCTATGTATTAATGGGCAGAACCATGCTCCTCTGTTAGCTTCCAGAAGCAAAAAAGGGAGACTTGCCTCTGCATTTAAATGAACAATGATTCTGAAGGGAGACAGAAGAAAACAGGCTAAGGATTACACCATACCCCAAGTTTGAGGTTCTGCAGTACAAAAACACCAGGAAAAATGTGCACTGCGGTGCTAAATCAGCATCTTCATACTTTCCTGAGGGAAACGTTGGCTTTGAACGCCACATCGAGACCACGGAAAACCAAAATATTGTACTAATCTCTAGGTTAAACATGTGGCAGACAATAGGAGCTCGTTTCTTCTTGCTAGCATGTTTCAGCAGCTAAATACTCAGAGGAGCACAGGGGTGAGGGGGGACCTAGATGATTTCTTTGAGGCCGAGATGCATTTTGGCTTCTGCTTGGTATCAGCTTCTGCAGAACGGACACTTTTTCCACAAAGATGGATTTAAACTGGGTGTTTTCCATAAACCAGTTGGCATATTATCACTACTTATGAGCTTTTTTTTCCCCTTCCTGCCAGACTGCTGGAGCAATGAGCCCCACATCCCTTCAGCTTCTCCACCTCTACCCCACTTCATCATGTTGGCAGCAGCTGCTTCAGGATTGCTTCAGAAACCAGGTGCTTCTACCCCGGGGGTACAAACTATATGACCCTCTCTGTATAAAAGGGCCACATTAGTCATGGAAAGTGCTTCCAGGAAGGCTAATGACAGGAAATGGACCTGAGCACTGATGCTTTGCATATTAAGTATCCCTTACTGCAAGGATCTTCCCAGCTCTTCCATTAAATAATATTCAAGATGAAGTACTGGTCACAAACCTGCTCCACCGTCATCCTTAATAGCTGTTAAAACAGTTACTTTGACCCTTTGATGATGTTGCATGACCACAAAAGCAGTGGAAGAGTGGATGCTGTCATTGGGCTCACTGAGTCAGAAATGATGCACCCAAGATTAAAGTTTCCTCATGGACATGTGCTTTGAGGTCCTCAGCTCCCATGCACAGCTCAGCTGCCCTCCATCATGGTCATCTGCAAGAAAAACAGTAGTTATTACACTGAAAAGAATCGAGGAAGCCAAAATTATGGTTGCTAATGTATACAGGTCTCCTCTTACTCCAGAGAAAGGCAAACTCAACTCCTGAGCCATCACACACAAATTTGGGACCAAGTCTAATATAAATTAAAACGTTGCCTTTTTAGCATATTGTTAAGTGTAATATCAAGTCTGAATCAAGTTGCCTCAGTCTTAAAAGGGAGTATGTTACAAGTGAAGGATGCTATACTAAGGACCTTTCAAATTCACAGAGTTACTGTATCTGGGACATACATAGAATGTGTAGTTGATCAACAACTGGAATATTTTATTTTCAGCTGCTCTCCTGCTGTAAGTTTTGGGGTTTTTTTCCACTAACATGGGAAGAGAAGGAGGAAAGAATCTGTTCTTTTTCAGCTAAAGCTTGTGCATTTGGTTTTTCTTTTTCTCTTCAGTGACAAAAATAGGGTAATTACAGTTTTGAATACTTACACTATTTTGTTGGGGGTTTTTTAAGTGGATTATGCAATATCATAATACATATGCCACAGGTAGCTTCAGGAGATTAAAAAAAATTAATAAATAGTTTTGCTCCTTCTACTGAGGTACAGTTTTCTTTAGGGTTGAGTTCAGGAGAGCAGCTATGGTGCACAGTGGGGATTATTATTTCTTTTCTTCTATAGCCGTAAAGATCTCTGGAATTACTTCAGACCCCATCACTGATGTTTTAAATTAATTTCAGTTCATCAGATTATTTTCAGGTGAATGGTTTTGTTGCTGCTGGATGCATTTTCTCAAGGCCCAAAACTCACATCTTTGTGAGAAGCCTCACAGAAATGGAGCCCTCCTCAGTTGGCTGCTTGCTCCCTTGGGATGCATGTGTATGCCTCGTGTCAGCAAAGCTGTTCTCAGTCCACCTGTGCAGAGGAATTGATATTTTCTCATTTGAATATTGAAGCGACACCAGGTGAGACAACAAAATATGCCAGATGGGGAGGTCAAGACAGCCCAGTCTCATTTACAGGACTCTAAACCACATCAGTTTTTTGTTTCCTTTCAGCATCCGAGTCCCAGCTGTGTCTCATTTGCTGGTGACAGAGGATGCCAGCACTGAGAAGCGGGGCAAGATGCCAGGTGGGATCAGTCATTTCACACACACCCTTCCCCAAGCTCAGGTGACTCTCACTAAGGCAAGGTGGCCTCAAGCAGGTCCCAGGTGGTGAGGGAGAGCAGAAAGCCTGGGGCTCCCAGTGGCATCCCTTCCCTGCCTCCCAAACCGATGGGGTGAACAGAGCACCCTTCCATCCCCACAGCACCTCAGGAATCTCTTCTGCTGCTGTTCACACCACTAGTCCCCAGTATCAGGTCACAACATGGAAAACCAAATGAGATCGTGAAAAGCGGCAGTGTGTGAGCAGCACAGCTAAAGGTCACTGCTGCATGCGAATTCACTTTTAAAAATAATTAATTGAACAACAGCCTGACATTTACCCTGCAAAGGGAATTCTGAAAGTTTGCTTGCCGAAGCCTGATGTTCACAGGCTGCAATGTTTACTGCTGAGGGAGTGGACGATCATTGTTATTCTAGAGCAAATAAAAGAAAATGGATCAAATTTAACTCGGAGTAAAGGAAAAAACCCCAACCTATAGACAAACCTTGCACTGGATTCTCTCAGCTTTGCTCTTTCTCCCTGCTTTCTTTCACGGGACCAGTGAATACCATTAAGGCTAAACAAACATTTCTAATGCAAAAAGTAATTTCCACTTGCACATAATGTCTTTCCTCAGGGATGAAGTTTCGCACACCTTTTCCTACCTCATAAATATTTTTGTTAATGTTTTTTGCAGGAATGAGGGTCTGAAATATGGTCAAGTAGGTTTTTTTCAGATATAGAGGAATAACAGAAAAGAAATTTTGGGGTTCCACTAGTATCTTCTTTTTACCTGGTAGCTCAGTTACAAGTGTCTCGCCCCTCTGTTCCACAGATGGGCAGAACTGGGTGGCCCGATCAGCATCGGTTGTGAGGGACCAGCCCTCGAAACCTTCTTTATGCACTTGGCTTCATAATATCCACGGACCATCAACTTTCTTCTGACTATATGTGCTCTTTTTTGGCCCTGGAAGGAACAAGCCACAAACTCTTTACTGAAGACATTGAACACAGCAGTTGCTCACGCAGAAGCCTGTTAATATTATTTCCTCTCACAGGGAAACTAAAATGTGAATTTTCATTGTGGATTTAGACCAGATGATTCCATTTTCAAAGCAACCAAAATCTGAATGGAGTACATATGCAGTCATCTCATCCTATAGCCAGCTTTCTGTCCACTAAAAAAAAATAAAAAATAAACAAGTCTTTCCTCCAGTCCTACAGCAACTTAATTTCTTTACTAACTTCTGGTGTGGACCCTTACCTAATGCTGTTTGCAAATCCACATACACCCTCTCCTGAGCCTTCCTTATCCACACATTTAGTGACACCCCAATGGGATCCAGCAGGCTAGACTGGTAGGGCATAGCTTTAAAAATGCTCTAGTGACTGCTTCCCAAATGCTGTGTTTATATCTGCCTGCCCAATGCTCTTATTCCTTACTATTGGGAGTCAGATAGGGAGTCAGACTCACTGCTCAGGATGCCCTCTAATACTTCTGTTATAAAGGGAGTTCACAATTAGATATTGCAACTCTCCTTTAAAGAAACAAGCTCGTTATGTGCAATGACACTGATTTCAAGTTTTGGCAACAAAAATCTCAGTCTGGTATCTAGTTCTCCTAGTCATGGCCAAGCCTGAAATTCTCAGCATTATAGCAACTGCAAGTAAAAGCTTAATTCTTCTTTACATATCGCATGCCTTGTGTAGTCACCTACTATTTGTTGAGTAATGCACAGTTTAAAGGGAATCTCATACAGTAGCACATTATAGGCATTAGAATGCATAAATGCATACAACACACACGTCTCCCAAATCACAATATGAACCAAATATTTTTCTTTAAACAGTGTACATTTTCGAACCTATTTGCATAATTAGATTTTGTATGATTTATCACATGACACACACAATCTGCTTTGCAAATACACATCAAAATACACAGCATCATACTGCAGACTGTGCAATATAAACACACTCAAGTTCAACTTTCCAGCTCTGCTACTGCGTAAGTACTAGGGAAAGCAAGAAAGCCAGCTACTGTGTCAGGGTGGTCCCTGCAGTCACATGAGACTGACTGGATAATCTACCTCATTAGTTTACAGCTAGCTCTGAAATTAATGGTGCAGCCCTAACAGGCCAAACTTAAGAAGCAGCTAGATTTGCAGATTTATTGCAAGTGCATTTAGGTCAATTATTTAAAAAAATCATTTTCGTTTCCTAGGTACATTAAGAAGCCAGTTAATCTTATGTCTGGCAGGCTAGATGTGGCCTGGGACCTCTTGTACATCTCGGCTTTGAATCCCAGCTCTCCTGTCTACCGGCCAGAGTTATTTATCCTTGACCTCTGTGACAAACCCACATGCAGTACCCAGTCATTGGGCTGGGGTTCTTTGCAGGCCACTCGTTTCTCAACTGCAGCTTGAGAAACGTTTCTCAACATCCAGTACTACCATTCTGCAATTCCTTTATCCATGCACTTCATCGGCGCAGTTCCTCCTGATTACAAACTCTGATCAATCAAGTCAAGCCAGTTTGCTGCTGTGCATTTTCTCACAGTGGGTTGTTCCGCTGGTGCTGCTTTGAATGCCAGCTGGCTACCTTAACAGCGTTTCAGCTCAGCAGAACAAAAACACAGCACTGCTGTTCTGGTGCTCAAAGGGGCTCTTCAGACCTCTTCCAGGCAGGAGCCTCTGGGCTTCTTGCAGACAGCAGCACTGGCCGCGACAGCCAGGCACGCCATGGGAAGCTGTGCATCCCTCCTTCGCCCCCACAGCAGGCAGGATCCACGGAACGTCAGCAGCATAGCTTTCCAAATGCAACGGTCTGTAGCAAAGGTTACTAAAGAAACACAGCTCACTCGTGATTAGAAAAAAAAAATAAATTGAAAAAAGGCTCTGGACAAAAACAGATGAAGAAATGAGAAGGAAATGGCAGGCCGGTTTTGAAAATGGAGAAGAGTCAGCAGGGAGGTCTCCCATGTATAAGGGCTGAGATTGTTTCTTGCCAACATCTTTCTAAGAGATGGGAACAAACAATGAAATAGCCATGGTTCTGCGTGACATTGAGCTCTTCCTTTGTATGTTGACAAGTAAGAATTTCAGGAGAAGCTGAACAGATCTGAGCAGGCAAAAAGGTGGCAGGTGAGCTTTGGTGTCCACGTGAGCAAGGAGGTACACCTGGAAAAACTAGCCTACCTGTGCCTACATGATGTGAAGCTTGGAAGAGGCAGTTATAACTCAGAAAAGAGATCTTGGAGCAACCACTGACAGCTCTCAGCAATTTCTAGCTCAGTGTACAGGAGCAGAAAGAAAGAAAACACCAACATATATTGGACATCATCAGGGAACGTGCTAAGAACAAGACAGAAAGGAACACTTTGCAACCATATAGGAAGTTGACAGTACATCCTGGAAATGGTGTTGCCTGGGTCACAAGGAGGACATAGTGAAATTAAAGAAAGTACAGAGAAGGGTAACTAAAGTGATTAAGGGGACAATGCAGTTGTCCAACAAAGAGAGATCGTAAGAGACTGGGACTCTTCAACTTGCAAAGGACAACGCCAAGGGATATTATATAATGCAATATCAACATAATGACATAATATCAGAGCTGGTAGCTATGCTGAATGCTAAACTGTTGTTCAGTAGAGCCCATATTGCAGGAAATCGAGGACACTCAAGGAAACTGGCTGGAGACTAGCTTAAAGTTAAAAGAAACCAAATCCTTATACAGAAGGTAATGAACTTCTGGGACTTGCTGCCACAGGAGACTCTGGATGTTGATAGTATCAGCCACTTAAAGAAGAAATTAAACAAACTTACAGACAGTATATAAATGATTTCTGAAAGAACAGGACAAAGCTGTATTCTCTATAATTCTTATTACGGTGATTGTGGATGTTGGAGAACTACAGAGGGTGTGGACCTACACAAATGCGGGACTTGCATTATCTCTTTAAACAGCTCCTTCTGCTGCCATTAAAATATATGCAAATTTTACAATCATCTTCAAATGACACCAGTGTACCACAGAATCCATGTAAGCTCCCATATATCATTAACAGAACTTGTTCGTAACCCAATAGCCAAAGGCTGAGATGTATTAAAATCTGCTTGGTAAGGAGGCTCACTCACAGGCTCAGATGCTTTAGAGGACTTCTACAATTTTGAGGTAATCCAGTTCCACCATACATTGCACAGACTGGACCTCATCAGATCATAAGCAAAATCTGAACGCAAGCATTACTACATATCACCAAAATATTATCAAATATTGTATTACCAAAATACAAGAAATATATTGTTAACACTCCAGAGCGTACTTCATTGTAATAGAAAAACATGTGACTCCACAGTATTCATTTGTCATCCCAAAGATACAGTGTCTTGACCTTCAAATTTTAGGACACAGCTCATGATTTGGGAAAGAGCCATGAATAAACTGGGATTCATTGGGCTGCAACAAGCTTTTGTCTGAGCTCTTTGCTATCTTGATTCAGAGAACTGTTTGGGAGTGCCCCATAAAGACACTCTCAAGAGCAATATTCTTGCTTAAAACTATCTGCAAAATATTCCCTAACCTCCTTGATTTTATATCACATATTTTTAAAACAGTGGATAATCCAGTCTATAACAAAAAAACCCTGCATACTCAGCTCTTCCAGCAAAATGCCAAATCACGTGACAGCTTATTCATCTGGTTTGAGTTGAGCTTGTCACAGGACATAAGCAAAACTGAAGGAAGGGGCCATTTATGACAGTTTACTAAATCTCTCCTATGCCCTTTTTCACTTGGAAGGGTAATATAACTCACAGTAAAGAGCCTAAATCACGCCTTGTGTTTCAGCTGGTAAGTCAAAGATAACACACACAAGGGAAATGTCGACCCTTTCAACAACTGGCAAGACAGAAACCTCAGGTTATTGATGGGAAGAGGTTGGCGGCAAGAAGACACTGAGAAACATTGCAGGTAAAATCTCCAAGAACTTCTTGGTAACTTCATACCCAAAGACCACAGTATATTACTCTCTTCTCACTAAGATGTCTCAGTCTCAGACACTTAGCTGGCAAATCTGAGTCTTCTATAATTCAGGTATATTAACTGGAAATTACCGGCTTTGGTTTTGCTATTCTAGAGCCTGTGACAGTTGCAGGAATTCTCTAGGTCTAATTCATGTGTGCCAACCTAAAATTTGTCACCAATTTATGTTCAGCATGGAGAAGGCTCCAGGCAGACCTTATAACAGCCTTCCCAGTTGGAAGTCCCTTCCAACATAAACCATTCTGTGATTCTATGTTGGTAAGGAGATCTGAGAGGAGGCTTGAAGGAATGCACATAAGCATTATATCTCAAAAATCAGAGCTAAAATTATATGCTTAATACACTTCCAAACCTGTTTCTCATTACAACACAAGTAATCACCCCCAAGATTCTGCTAAATTGACATGTCCCAGTTAACAACTTGCACCACGAAATCTGTTTACATTCCTGTAGATTAGAGATAGCAATTGCTATTAGAGAGAGCAATTTCTCCATTTTCTGAAACACTAATCATAGGTACCAGGTACACATAAAATTGTATTGATATTTAGTTCCAGCAGCAGTAACCTTTCACCACTACACACTGACACCTTTTACTCCATATGAACTTGTGACCTGAAAAAACCATCCCAAAACCAACAAACCCATTTCCTTCATTCCAACAATTTTTTTTTGCACAAGTTAGGGTTAATGATTGGTTAAAACTCACTTAATTTCCTCACCACAATGATGCATTTGCGTGGGAGCATTATCATCATTCCTCTTTAAGATTCAGATTACACAAACTCCCCCTTTACTCAGCAGCCAAGATACTTTCTGAAGAATTTCTTAAGAGATGAATGAAGGAACAGCTCAAAACAGGCTACTGCCCAATGCCATCCTAGACAAATCCTGGTGCACATGCTTACCTAGAAGCCTAGATAGAAAGGATCTGTTTACATCATCATGGCTTTTTGATGTGGTTGTGAATTACAGCATCCTGAACACTCATTCCCTATTTCAAAGCCTCAGAAGCAGTGAGGCTGAACTGCAGCTTTCTACTCCTTTGAAGAAAATCTGGATCCATGGGGTTTTTGAGGATGTGCAAGAGTGTGAATTGCTAAATTAAAAGAGTTATATCTGTGGTAATAGACATTTTCCATCCACAAGCCAAGAGTCTTTTCATCATTTTACTTCCTTGAACAGATCAGCTCTGACTAGCAACTGATTTGTAGATGCCTGTGTTGTAGCATCAACTCCTTCCAGCTTTATTTTTCCACTCCGTTTACAAAAATATGAGCTCATGTCTGGTGCTTACTTCTAATCTCTGCTCCCTTCTTGCTCAGACAAGAGATCCCAGATGCCTTTGTGCCCTGGGAGGTATCCAGTTGAAGGTCAACTCTGGAGGTCAGCTCCCTCTTCCACCATGAAACCGAGCAAACTGCAAACTTTACGAAACTTTTTGTCTCTCCATCGCACCGCACCAGGGCAGTTAGGTGTTACATATTCTCTTAATGCAACTTTCTCCACATGAACTCTTTCTGAGTCTTTCTTTCTGACAACTGTAATTCTACAGATGCAGCCTGCCCCTTCAGACATCCCTTACAAATGGGGGCATGAATAGAGAAACAGTGGATCAAAGGAATAGCCTCTAAGAGCTGAAGGCAGGAAGCAAGTGAGCTGCACTCACAAGCCAACACTGCTCCCGACCTCAGGAGTTTTTCTGTTTTGGTTTGGTTTTAACAACAGGGGATGAGTAGAATAAAGACTTGAAACACGTACAGTATGTCATTGACCTTCTGTGATCTACTGTGCTCTGCCACCATCCATACCCTTTGGAGAAATGAAATCCTTTAAAATCAAGTTCCCAACTCTCAAATCAAGTTCTCAAGCCAGAAAGCACTAATCCACCTATGTACAACAATGGTCAATTTTACCCAGAAACATGAGCGCAATATTGTCTGGTACAGATATCAATGTGGTATGTGGATAATATATTACTTCCAGTGTGCTTCATGGTACTGGTTCATAAAACACAAACTTTAAGTCTGGCCTGTTTAAACAGAACTGAACTCAAAATATAGCACATTACACCTGCCCCCAATACATCCATCCATTTTTCTATTCCTACAAGCACTTTTCCCTAGTTTGTTAAGCTTCCCCTTTTATGCCTCTTGCCTGAATACTTGGCAAGCTACACCAATATGCACTTCCAGTCAAATGAAGGAACACTCAGATGGGCTGAAGAATTTGCAAATTTTAGATGAAGGCCTGAAACTAGAAAGAAAAATGGACAAAGAAATTAAGTTTTTCCCCTATAACTTACTGTTGCTAACATTCAAAGAACAAAAATAAGATTCATGGAGGTTGTTTGGGGCAGCAGAAAGGGAAGAAAATGTGAGTTCTGTGCATTAGCTAAACAGAAACGCACATTGACTATCATACACCTTCACACGTATAGTTTGCATGAAGCAGATGATATGCATCTGAGACAACAATGTGCTCAACCTGTTGACATGTATTGACATGCCTGTACTCTGACTTACAGACTTTGCCTTGATAATACAACTGCACTTTCAAAAAGCTATTGATAAGTTTAAGTGTTAGTATTCAAAATCCCTGCCATCTCTGGACACTTACCTTTAATGTGAAACCAAAGCTGATTTTCAGCTGAGTTCATTCTCTTCATGTGAGGCCAATATGCCTTATATCTCATTTAAAGAAACTCTACCTCCAGGATTAGATATCTGATTTCATTAAGACTTCTGACAGCATTTAATTAAGGATTCTTCCTCTTCACACATTCCTGCAGTCACACATTATTGGAGATATCAGGTCATTTTCTGGTTTTAATTTTGTCCCCAGTAGCTTTCAACAACTGCTTCTTGAGTTGGAAGTCTTTCTGATGGCCCCCATCAACAACATCCCAATAACAACAGTGTGACGTACGACACACGCTCATGTCTCTAGTATGAAACCAGAAAAGGAAACTGCAGCTCCAGGGCTTTGGGGCACAATAAGGAGGAAAAGGCCACCTAGGTCCAGTACCTACCTCCAGTAGGCAGCATATCTTCTGCGGCTGAGATGTTGATGCCATTGGTCAGGGAAGGTAGCAAAGGAAAAATTCGATTTCAGTTCAAAACAATAAACATCTGAACTTACACATGAAGACAAAGAGAACAAGCACCGAGAAACTAATATCCAAACAAACCCATTTTAACCCAGGATTTTGTTTTTCTGATTGTTTTAGAACCATTTATAATTCTGATAAAGTTACAACAAGATTTCTGACTTGGCATTAGTTCCACAGAAACAGAGAAAATGGAGTGTTACCAAGTCCAAGACAAGGAAAGTTTTAAGCCTTCAGGCTATCCTCTCTGCCTTCACTCTGGGGTACTCTCACCTCTTGGTTCCTTATATCCCCCCAAGAAATCAATTACATGGTATCAACTGCAAATGTCAGAGCACAGAGAAAGAGGGCAAGGGCAGAGTGAAGGGTGTCAGAGCAAGGAGGCCCCTCAGGCCCTTTATTGACAGGGACTACCTAAAGAGACTTCCTGGATGTACATATCTATCCCTTGGTAAGGCAATTAATTTACCACAAGTTGCACACAACCTAAAATGAAGCTCAAGGAACACAAACAGGCCTTCAATGCTGCAAAGAGGTCTGTTCATCTATAAAATCTTTTATTGTTGCTAGACCCCAGAGGACTCGTCAAGCGCCCTCACACCTTTTTTTCCCCCCTCTATGCAAAATACAGGAAAAACAGAATCACAGAATTGTTGAGGCTGGAAAAGACCCCTGAGATCATCAAGCCCACCCTATGTCCCAGCACCACCACATCAGCCAGACCACGGAAACAGCGATCACCTTTCAGAGCTCACCACTGATGCTGCACTACCTTAACCCAAACTTTCCTTGCCTCCTATTTCTTGAGTATAAACCCCTTCAATCTTATTAATCCATTATCTTCTTGAAAAAATAGATGTGAGCAGACAAAGAAAAAGTAAAACACTATCAAACTTGGTGGATAAATACACTCCTAGAAATGAAGGCCTGCAGTGTGAGATTTTGATCTGCTGGGGCGTGCAGGTTTCTCAGGGAAGCAGCCCAGTGCCCAGGCCTGGTCACTGCCCGTATAAACCCCTTCAATCTTATTAATCCATTATCTTCTTGAAAAAATAGATGTGAGCAGACAAAGAAAAAGTAAAACACTATCAAACTTGGTGGATAAATACACTCCTAGAAATGAAGGCCTGCAGTGTGAGATTTTGATCTACTGGGGCGTGCAGGTTTCTCAGGGAAGCAGCCCAGTGCCCAGGCCTGGTCACTGCCCGGCCCACCGGCCGCCGATGACAGCTGGTTCTTCAAAACAACACACCTTTGCCAAACACGTAAAATGTCATGGCTAAAATCCTACAAATTAATCAGCTACAGAGCATTGATTGGCAGTGAAAGAGAAGAGTTAATGACAAAAGGATGATGCTCAATCTGCTTGCATGCATCTCTGTTCACTTGCACGTGTGTCGAACCAAACACGACAGTGCCTGCTTACCGGTGTAACTTATACAAGTGGACTAATAAAGACTGCAACTAAACACATCAAATGCATTCACTGAATACACAGCAGTTCACCTATTTGGATATATTTCATTTTCAGGCCAGTTATCTATGCCCTTAAAATAACTTTACTTGCAAGCAAGTAAATTTTCTTTTTTCTAAATGGAAAACATGGTCCATGTGACCCTAACCCCTCTGTAAAATACCCCACCAGAAATACCATAAACATGTATATTAAAATATTTTCATTATTTTTATATGAACATATAGGCACAATCAATATGCACAGAGAAGCTTGTACTGAAGAAGTGTTCTCCAGTCATTTGCCACTGTAACTACTTGTTAGGCTTTATTGCACACAAAAACAATATTAGAACTTGTAAGATAAATTAGATTTCCACTATGTTCATAGAGAAAACCAATTCTTGTGAGAAAGTAGCAGCTGAACTCATGAACACACAGTGGCCAGAAGGGAGGTGTGAGTCCACAAGCAGGTTGCTTAGCTGCTAGAGGTCTGAACTGAACAAGAGGGCAGTCAGAAACACCCTTTCTGGTACATGGGTGCCCTGGAACCTGCGCATTGAAGGCACCAAGCACTTTCTGCTCCGTGCAGTTCTCAAACATCAATCCCTAAGAAAAACTAATTGAAAGAACAATTTGGGTTTGCACACCTGGAAGAATGAAAGTGTTGAAACCATGGCATTGAGTATTTAGACTCTCTCTAGAATGGAAATATTTAAGCAGTATTTATCTAAGCTTAATTAAGAATTATTAAAGCATTCTGAATGAAATAAGAACTTGTAAGCAACAATGAAGAGGACCTCATTTGGCAAAGTGATGCTCACAGTATGTTTAGCAGCTATCAGATGAGTTGTCAGATGAGTTCTGGTCTGTGATAAGATCATAGAATCATAGGATGGCCTAGGCTGGAAGGGACCTTAGAGATCATTTAATCCAACCTCCCTGTCATGGGCAGGGACGCCTCTCAGCTAGATCAGGCAACACATGGGGACCGAATGGGGATTGAACCCGTGACCTTGGTGTTATCAGCACCACGCTCTAACTGACTGAGCTAACCAGCTCCCCGAGATGAGCAGTACAACACACTTTTGAGTTTGTGACTGATACAGGGTTGATCTCGACCAGCCTTCCTGACACTTCAGTCAAGGCCTGAAAAGAAATCTGACCGCAGTGGAAACCTAAGGCAGCAGCCCTAGAGAGACGATCAAGAGACCTGTACTTACCCCTGGATAATTCAATTCAATTTCTACAGGTTGCACACAACCTAAAATGAAGCTTAGATTCTGACATTGCACTCTGGACTGTCTGCCTCCAAAATCCTGCAAGAGGAAGTCATGCTGAGTTTAAAACCAGCTAAGGAAGCCCTGGTGAGCTCCACAGGTCAAGACAATATTGCCATGGAGAGCAGGGAGAGGGGGGAGAAAAAAAGAAAAAAAAAAAAAAGAAAAGAATTGCCTCATTTTTGGCAAACACACAGCAGACAGAAATGATCACCTCGAGCACTGCTAGCTAAGGGGAATTGACAATCTGTCCATAGCCTGCTGCAAAGCACTCTGAAAAGCAAATGAGATTATTAACTTTCAATTGGACACTGTTACACAGTTACAAGTCAGTTGCCAGAAACAACAGTATTAAATGGAAAAAGTTGCAAGCACTGAAAATGTGTCAGGATTTATTGCTGAGGAGTCTGTCCTGGAGGAGAAAGGAAACTTGACAGACTGGTGACTGAACCACCATCAATATTAATGAAGAAGGAAATATTTGTAGCTGTGCTCAGGAAAACAGTACCTTACCTTTACTGGATAAAGGATTGGAATACTTGCTCATCACTGCAGCACAGAAGCAGAATTCCAGTGTATTTAAGTAAATAAACCTTGAAGACCTGGTTAAGATAACTACAAAATGACATCCTACAAAGCTTCACCCTCCAAATATTTTCCTCCTAGGATGACCACTTGATTTGGTTAAAAATATCAGGAAGCATAAACAGTGACAAATGGCACCTCGGGAAAGAGCCAGAGCAAATGAAAACCAAGCAAATTTCATGTAACAGAAACTGTATTAAGTAGTGCAGAAACTGATAGTGGATGTTGGGCTAAATTGTGTCCAGCCCAGTTAAATTTAGAGCAGATCTACGATATAACACAGTTTTCTGGTAAACAAAGTGCTTTCATATCAAGAAGGGGTGGCTGCAATGCTGAAAGTCGCTACCACAGGAGCTGGGGTTTTATGGATACATAAGAGGTAGATAAAATGTAATAGGAAGGTTTATAATTGTTTTAATTGTATGTCCCACCTCCACCTTCTGCAACATAAGCCCACATCTGTTGAGGACACCAGTGACTTCAGAACAGTGGTCACCACACCAGCTTGCCACTCCAGAAGAACCTGCACTGGGAGATAAGAGTCCCCAGTGTCAGGGGAAGAAAGATGCCAAGAGAAGTCGAGGACAGGATTCCTGCTCCCCTGAAAGGCTTAGGCAACGACCAACGCAGATTAAACAAGTGCCTCAGGTCAGAAGAGCGATACCATAACCAGATAAAGATGCTGCAAGCCCAGGCAGCCAAGTGAAACAGCTCACAACATACGTGAAGCCAAGAGCAAACCCAGATGCTCGAGAAAATCTGGATGTGCTACAGGGACCACCATCCTCAGGAGCCTACCTACTCCTCCTTCAGAACTCCCAGATCACAATTTTGCTTACACCTTACCTTTGCATTGTGCAATATTTTTCTTATACGAAAACAAAGCAGATAGGACAAGGAGGGACAGAAGGCTCAGCCAACACATCCTGTCCATTAGACGAATACAATATGCAATACTCCTCCCACTCCCTGGCAAACCCCTCATGCAAAACCTTCCGCAGTCTGACGGAGATGTTGTTTGACACAGCTCAGGAGACTCACAGGGAGCAAACTGCTGGTATCAGCACAACGCAAATAGATGAAGGAAAAGTTCACTGAAAGCACTGATCAAACAGAGGAACAATAACGCAAGTTTATTCAGTAGCCGATGTTCAGGAGTTTACTGAGAAGTTAGCTACTTTGTAAGTGGCTCTTGAGACTGAAATACCCCCAAATACTCCTGTAATCCCTCACGTTTTAGCCAGAATTAGATATATAATATCAAAAAAACCCCAATAACCACCAAACCAGAAATGCATTCAAATAAGAACACAGTCATTGCACTCCAGATTATTTCCATATGAAGCCTTAATTTCAAACAGATGATGATCATTATGTGAAGCAAACAAGAGTAAAAAATACTGAGTAATGGACTCTGAAACGTAATTATTTTAAATGATCTACTTAAATAACAGCTAGCACACTAAATCCATACATCAGCATTTAAGAAAGTGGAAGCATGAAGACTGATGCTTCTCAACGCAACATCAAACCCGATGAAGGCCAGTGGCACAGCCATGAGCTCTACTCGTTCCCCCTTCAAACTCTGGTGTCATCCTAATGTGGCTGAGGTAATTAATGCAACAAAAGCCTGATCTAAATTAAAAAAACAACAACAACAAAACAACAACCATCAAACAAACAAAAAACCCTACCAACCAAACTTGTGGAATCAAACAGTTTTCCCACCTTAACACTTGGGGACGTGGCACAGTTGTCAGAGGATGACATTTATAGCCCAGAGAAATTTTTCTGGTAGAGTCGTGCATCAGGCAAGGAGTCCTGCTGTATCACAGCAGAAAAAGAATGTTCTTTTCTGAGGATTTTAGGGTTTGCCTGCAGATTCAGAGCAGTATCATTTCTTAGTTAAAAGTGGACTATGATACTTTATTCAAATGCTCTCTTCTCTCTCTCTTTTCAACATTCTCAGTTTTACTGGAAATTATTGGAAACTTACTTGCTTTATTTAGCTAAGCAATGTGAAACATCAAGCCGATTAGCTCAGTGGTTTGAGCGCGGTGCTGGCAACAATGACAACACCAAGGTTGCAGGTTCGATTCCTGCTCGGTCCCCATGTGTTGCGTGGTCTAATCGAGAGGTGGCGTCCCTGCCCACAACAGGGAGGTTGGACTAGATGATCTCTAAGGTCCCTTTCCAGCCTAGGCCATTCTATGATTCTATGATTCCAGGCCAGTTTTCAAGGTATGGTAAAATACAGACATGGAAAGGAAAATTTCCAGAAATGATTGCTATTTTCATTTTCATTCTGAAAATTTCTTATTCAGTTTTGAAAGAAACAATACTTTGGGTTAAAGTTCAATATTTGTACACAACCTGATCATCAGGACTGAAGTTCAGCCCAATGTAGCTAAGCAGAAAAGCCAAGCAGCAGATGATTTTTTTTTTTTTAAACTACACGGAAGTTCTTGCACTCTGATCTGCCAGGAAAAAAAAAATTAAAAAGAAAAAAAAGTAATCACAGTATCACAAATATTTTTGATTTACTTACCCAGACAAGCACAGGTGAGATGATTTATCAGCAGTGCAAATTAATGATCAGAGCCACCTCTACTCTTTAAATTATGGCACTTGTTGTCTGTCAAAGCACAATTTGTGAACTAGAGAAAAGTCATGGATAACCATCTTGGAAAGTTAAAACGTTGTGCTCTGAATCAAGACGTGTTACCAACTGTAGGTTGGTTTTAAGTGGCCAGCTGTGAACGGTTTCAGTGTCATCTGGAAAGCTGTTTGATATGACCTTGAAAGATTTGCTTGCTCATTCTTTGTATCCCTCTGATTTTTGGGAAGGGACTGGAGCAATTCCATGCTTTTGCCAACATTTTAAGCCAGCTATGACCAAGTTTGACAGTACAGCTGGTAATTACCACTAACCACCCTGCAGGATCCTAAAATTTCAGATCACAGAACTTACAAGATTGTTAGGCACAGAAAACAGGTTTTAATTTCTTTCATACAATTTTACAGCTGCCTCTGGCCTTGCACATTTATACTCATAGTAACTGATGCTCCTGGCTCTAACGACAAAAAAGGGGGTGCCAAAAATCAGTCCAGTACAAACTCTTCAAATCTGTTTAAAACAATCGTTGAAAGGTTTTTCTCTAATATTTGATCACTTTTTGCTATGCAAAAGATTTTGCTTGCAATGCCCAGAGGTTTTCATTACACAGAGGGGAAGAAAAAAAAAAAAAAAAAAAGACTGCACACCCTGTGAAAAAATTCACAGTGCAACTCACAAGTGAGGAGATTGCTGACAAAATACAACCAGTTGTGACCATGGACAAACCCCACATTTAAAACATCATCAAAATGAAAATGCTTGCAGGTGCTTTATGTGCCACTGGGAACAAATGCTGTCATCAAACTATTTTGTCTTCACCACCAACTTTCAGCTGTCACCTTGCAAAGGACTGCGGGTCACAGGTAGGCGCAGCAGAAGCCAGGTAGACCCAGAGCAGCCAAGCGATCTGAGGCAATCACAGCGTCCCTCACGGGAAGTGTCGGAGAGGGCAGGAGCTGGGCTTTAGCTCTGGTTTACCTGTGTCTGCCACAGCGATTTAGTCTAAAAGGCAGTCAGCTGAAACCAGGGATATGGACCTCCCCCCTGAACTGGGCTCTCCAGCTTTACGCTTTTGCAATGGGGAGGGAAAGCAGAGAGGTGATAACGTCAGAGAGACATGCCCAGTGCAGGAAATATTTTGAAATGTAATGGTGTCTTTGGTCCCTGGTTTGAGATCAGAAGGAGAAGGGTGGGTGGTTGTTCTGATTTGGTGAGAGAAAAACCACATGAAGGAACTCCCTGTAAGAGCATAAACAGTGGAAGGCAGAACTCCAAGAATTACTACAAACGAGGAAAGTACAGATAAGTGGAAAAGCAGCTAAACATCACACTTGGTTACCTCCTGCTCTGCCCCAAGATTAAGCTTCTAGTGAAACCACAGAGTTACATTTTTTGGCATTCAAGAGAAGAGGGAAGGGGGGGGGAAAGAAAAAAGAAAGAGTGAAAAGATATGTTGTAATGCCAAGAAAACGGGACTAGACCCAAAAATGAAAAAGTGAGCTTTCTTAGCTGTCATCATCTTCAAAATACTTTGCTGATTCTTTGCAACACGATGTGTTGTGTATTCTTTAAGGGTTTAAGGGTAAACATTTCAAAATATTCAACCATGGAAGGGTTTTTTTCTTTAAAAAATGGCTTTATGTATTGTAATTTTCTTCCTATGAAATAGATACTCATGCTGACAGCTGCAGAATCCTGCCTAGCTAGGCTTTCTGTACAATGCAGTGGAGACATTTAAGACTAAACACAGTCTTAGATTCTCTGTTTCCTCAAACCTGTACCCTCCCTTCACAAAAAAAAAGGGAACCTAACTTGTTTTTCCTTTGACTGTTAAGCAAAGCTTCTTTTTTATTTAGTGAAAAATCAACCTATTCTATGCATGAGAGGAAAAAGAGACAGAAAGATGATCACTGTCTTTTCAATGAGAAGAATGGCTTTTTTGTGCTACGCCCTTTACGAATGAAAATTGAATAGGGCATGGAGCAAACGTGATGGCCATGCTCCACTGAAATTTCCCGTTACCAAAATTCTGGTGCTGTTTTGACCCTTCAGAAGACACTCCCTTAACCTCAGCCTGCCCACCTCTTTCAGGATATTCACAAGTCCTGCAAAGAAGGCAGGAATGATGCCATGAAAGTGACAAGAAATCACAATGAGCCAGGCTTCAGAGGAGTGTTTCTTCAGTTCACAACTCCATTTCCAGTTGTCATCATGTCTTAACAGATCCTGCTGTTATCTTGCAATAACCTGCCTCCGTGCCTGCTGCCACACCACTGTGGAGCCCAGATCCCTGGGCTGTGCTCAGCAGCTGCAGAAGTGCCCTGCACCTCTCTGCAGTGGCAACTTGCAGAGCTGGCCTTTCTCACTGAGCTCATAGTTCTTCACAGAGGTGACAGGCATTACACAGAATGTCAGGGGTTGGAAGGGACCTCAAAAGATCATCTAGTCCAGTCCCTCTGCCAGAGCAGGATCACCTACAGTAGGTCACACAGGAACACGTCCAGGCGGGTTTTGAATGTCTCCAGAGAAGGAGACTCCACAGCCTCCCTGGGCAGCCTGTGCCAGTGCTCTGTCACCCTCACAGGGAAAAAGTTTTTCCTCATGTTTCTGTGGAAACTCCGGTGTTCCAGCTTGCATCCATTGCCCCTTGTCCTGTCATTGGGCATCACTGAAAAGAGACATCACTGGCTTGGTCCTTCTCACACTCCCCCTTGACATACTTATAAATATGAATGAGGTCACCCCTCAGCCTCCTCTTCTCCAAGCTAAAGAGACCCAGCTCCTTCAGCCTTTCCTCATAAGGGAGATGTTCCACTCCCTTCATCATCTTTGTGGCTCTGCGCTGGACTGTCTCAAGCAGTTACCTGTCTCCCTTGAGCTGAGGGGCCCAGAACTGGACACAATATTCCAGAAGTGGCCTCACCAGAGCAGAGTAGAGGGGAAGTAGAACTTCTCCTTCTAATACACCCCAGGATGCCATTGGCCTTCTTGGCCACGAGGGCACATTGCTGGCTCATGGGCATCCTGCCGTCCACTAGAACCCCCAGATCCCTTTTCCCTGTGCTGCTCTCCAGCAGGTCAGTCCCCAACCTATACTGGCACATGGGGTTGTTCTTTCCCATTTGCAAAACTCAACACTTGCCCTTGTTGAATTTCATAAGGTTTCTCCCCACCCAGCCCTCTAGCCTGTCTAGGTCTCTCTGAATGGCAGCACAGCCTTCTGGTGTGTCAACCACTCCTCCCAGTTTTGTGTTGTCAGCAGACTTGCTGACAGTGCTCTTTAATCTCTCATTCTGGTCATTGACGAATATATTGAACAGCACTGGCCCCTAAGAAGCATGTAAGCTCAGTCACCTATTTCAGAGGAAGGATCATAAAATAATAGATTTATGAAAACTCTGAAGACTGATCTAGATACTATTTTTTGCTCTCCTAACTTAAAAGAAATATAATTTGTTTTTCCTAGGACTGAGCTATACATATTTATTGTAAGTCACTTGAACCAACAGAATTACTTCCAGGAAAGCATAACTTGCCCCTGTGCTGAGTGGCTGCATATATAGCAAAAACTGGTTACGAACTCTGGGACTTCAAAAAAAAAATAATCCTGATTTCAGTAAGCAGAGAAGCATTAGAAATTAATCTTTGAGAAATTCAGAGAAGCAATATATTCAACTGTTCATTGAAGCTTTTCACTATCCCCTTAACTGAGAAATTCATACATAGTATGGTCACCAGTTTGTTTGGTTTTTTAATGTGTCAGCAAGGAACAAGTCTGTTCCAGGTCACATTTACCCTGTTACTTTTTAATCCAAACCCCATCAGGTAGAATATGAGCTTCTGTTCTTTCTCTCCTTGATTAAGTACAGTTGTATTAAATCTATTTTAGCTACTTAACATTCCTAGTCCAGGTATATCCTAAAAAACCTAAGCGGAAATTTAGAGTTATCAAGATATATCCACAGGAAGCAGGAACAATCACTTCATTAGCCTTTTGCAACAGCTTAGTTTTCAATAAGCTTCATGCTCTGAATAATCAAGACGCTCAGAAGTCAAGGTTCACTTCATCAGTTAAATAAAAAACATACATAAGTTTGCATAAATGTGAGATTACCTCTAACTGGAATTCTCCAAGTTGCAGTTCACTTGCACATTTCCATCTTGGTTGTACATATACCACAATACTTTATTTCTGTTATCCAGTTGGGAAAGTAATTCTTCCACTCTTCATATTTGGGGTACAGACATGCCCAGCATTACCTATGTTTCTTCTCAGCCACTTGATAGACAGGCACAAATTGCAAGGATTCTTATGGAAATTATCAAAAGAAAGATGCAACATAAAGTGCCCAACACATTGATAACTACTGGTCAGGGGGTTTCTTCTAACAAACAGCAACTTCATACACACCTTACCCATGGCACATTAGCCTTAGGTGCTCACATCATCCACCAGAGAATTGGTGGGAAGAACACAATATAATCTTGGCTGTAGCGAAGTATTCTGCAACGCAGCAGTGCACAGTGTATACACAGAGGTGACTGCTTTGTCAACCACCAATATTAAGGACAGTAAAAACAACACACCAGAAGTCATACATAGGTATACACCGCATAATCCTTTTTGCCACTGATGAGACAGAGTATCTTGCAAGGCAGAAAAGATGGGTGCTCCTAAAGGAGTTGTCTCACACCGAGGCCCAAGATGAAGCACAGGAGAATTGTTAGGCACCATGCTCCACAGCTCTCCATCAGGAGGCCCAGGAGGAGGGATGGCATCACTGAACAGTTCTGAGAGAGCAATAAAGACACTCCCACCACCACCACAGTTCCCACCAAACCACATTGATTATTACCACATTACCATCATTACTATGAGTCTAGTTGTGTCACCTCTTTGAGAACTGAAATACACTTGTACATCAGCCTTTCCAGTCCTATAGCCAGAATGACACCTAATGGACCTGGTTTTTTAATTTTCGTGTATCACTGACAGAATGAGAGCAATTAATGTCTTGTTGAAGTCCAAGTCAAACACACAATTAACAGGCAGACTCAAGGGCCCCATGTCTGGAACAGAGTCCATTATACATTCCTCTGATATTTCTTACACGAGATATGGGAACTTGAACCAATACAGCTCATGCACCAAAATATTCAGAGTATTTACGCCACTGCTTGTGACAGTAAATGAGCCACAAGCAAATCCTGAGGCTCAGTGCACCAACACATCGGTGGCCAACTGCTTCTACACCAAAACACAATATTTTGCGGTGTTGTGGATATTACAGCAGCTGGTTACGTTGTGTTGTCAGCTGTATGCAACACCCCAGCAGACACTGATGAAACACCATGCAAAAGGTATCACCTGTTCACTGCTGAGAATAATGTGACCTTCTCTTCATTTATAAGCCAACTAGCTGGTTCTCCTCTATGCTTTGTACAGAAGCTCTTTTAACCATCTATCCAGGCGAAAATGGGACAGAGGCTGCCTGTCTTTGTCCTGACAAAGGCAAATATCCCTTCACTCATGAAGTGTTGGGGGATCAGATTTTTGGGAATGTGAAGAAAACAATTTCTTTTCAATGATGTCAGTAATTACTTAAGATCACTCTAATACTTGTCATGAAACTCACCGCAGGAACGAACAGTTAATGGATTGCACTCAAATGGCCTCTGAAGCTTTCATGATGCTGGAAGATCATGGATCCAATTGGACTGAAGCATCAGAGAAACAAAGCACGTCTTAGAGGACTGATCTTGACACATTCAGGAAATCCAGCCTCTGCAAGTCCTTAGTCAGGAAAAAAACCCAGATCTTTGGGGTCTGGTTTCTAGAAAACCCATGACTCAGGAGAAGGTACAATTTCCTTCAAGCAGTGTTGCACAGGGCCAAAATGCACTTTTCAAGGCAAAAGTACAATGCAGAAAAGTAATGGTGCACCGTGTCTCCTAACAGTCCAAAATTGTGAACGTGGCTGAGAATAGCAAAACGTTTCATGGCACCAGAGACCTAACCGAGCAGGCTTGAGATGGCACTGACAGGCTAATCATGTCTACAACAAATAATACAGATGTAAAACAGCCTCTCAAGTGATAGGATGTACACACTCCTGCTCTGGGGCTGAACTTCAGTTATAATTGGTCAAAGTGGTTTAACGTGCTTTTGTTTAATGTTCTTAGTTTACTACTTATTCACATAAACACACACATACGCACAATCTATAATTAAAACATTCTTTGCTGATTTTTTTTTCTTTCCACAAAAACCCCAGACCAGATCAGAATGATTGGCTTTAACTACAAAGGGTAATTTTGAGAGCTACTACATTCAAGCAAGCCATAAATATGAGTAACACACAGTTGGTTCTCGTGGTTTTCAGCATCTGGGAATGAGACAGAAGATTTTTGGGTTTCAGATTTGTCTCCAGTTCATTCATCGTATTAGTACAGCCACATCTGAATAGAATTACATGTGGAAGCTGATCTCCCTGCCTCAAGGATAGATTTCTTTTTGCATTTCACAAGTTCTTTACCCTGGTAATGGAAATGACACTGTCCACTCCCAGTACTTCCCTCCCTTAAAAGCCTACAGGAAAAATTGCAAGTGAAGGGTTCATTGGCATTCAACAAGCCATCACGTACTGTACTACAGCAGTCACCTACACTGACAGCTGATATATCCTGAGATCCTAGAATACATACCATTGGAGCTGGTCATTTTAGTTGTGTCCATCTAACCGGCACAGATCTGAAACTTTGTTAATCTGGCTAGCTAGTTGAGAACATTTTTAGAGCAAAAAGATCTATTAGAAACCCAGCTACCCTGATTAATCAATTCCTGTACATCAAAACGATGAGAGAAAACAGCAGCCAGAAAATGCTTCCTGTTTTCACTGAGCTTGAAACACGATTTCTGACTCTGAAACAATCCAGATCTCCCTCATCATGCAGCCAAGGCAACTACAAATCTTACTCTCAGATTCTTTGGTCTGAATATTTCCAGTGCTGAAGCTGCTGCAGCAATGAAGGGTGGGCTCACTGCCTGCTTCCTGTGGACTGGATACAGACCCAATAGTTTCTCTTGGACCACTTAACAGGATAGGTGCCTCCCTTTGCCAAAGTTAAGTTTGTAGGAAAGGTGTATTTCTAGAATTTAGAGGAAGCAGTGGTGAAGTCTCTTAAAACACTATTAACAATTCACTTTCAGTATATACACTAGACATGGCCAACTGGTTATAGTCCCAGAAATAGGGAAATGACACAGCAGACCGGATCTGAACGGTAAAAATTTATGATCAACTTTGAAATGCACAGTGAAAGGATGAGAGGCAACAGACAAGCTGCAGGAAAGGAAATTCCTCTTAGGTATTAGGGGGGAAAAATTTAATCTTTACCATGAAAGGTGTCAAACACATTGGTCAGAAGGTTGTATCCTTTCAGGTACCAAGAACTTGACTGGATAATGCCCTGAGCAACCTGATCTAACTTTGAAGTCAGCCCTCCTTTTGCAGGGGTTTGGATCAGGTGACCTGCAGAGGTTTGTTCCAATCCAAGAGAAAATCAGAAGTGGGAATGTAGGAAACTTGTGGCTGAATCAGTAATGTTAAGTACTGAGAAATAAGTCTAAGCTATTTAAGATAGCAAAAGAACTAAAGCTAGATAATTAAACAGCATACAAAGAAAGAAAGTAGAAATCTATAAATTTAACTTAATGCAAAATGGAACAAAGAATTACTTCTATAGTCCTCTGTTATAAGCTAAATGTTCAGAAGACTAAAATGCCACTGAGGATCACTTAATGATAACATTTACTTAATGCACTATTAGAATGCATAATGGATAACACAGAAATAGTGCACGTCTCTAATGGCAATATATGAACTCATCAGGACCTTAAATACTATAGTCCTATCCTTGAAAGAATAAAAAAGAGAAGGCAGCTCAGAGAAAAGTGATAAAAATGAGACAGAATTCCACAAGAGGTCAGATCAAAAAGCTTTTTTGAAGAATACAGATATAAACCATGAATAATATCAAGGTTATCTGAGAACTCCTGAAGACATCCACCTACATATTAATTAAAAACTAAATGAAAAGAAGGTATTCTGTGTGTCTTACTGGTTGCTGCTTCAGAGGCAAGGAAACTAGTAAGGACCATGCCAGAAGCAGGTTACTACCCATGACCTGAACTGGTGCTATGGAAATTACTTGGTTTACGATCAGAAGCAGCAGCTTGCTTTCATGTAAGAGTTCGGTTTTGATATGGAGTAGCATCATCTGGCTGAATCGTTTGGCATTGTGAGGATCAGTTGATAGCTCACAAAATGCAAGCAGAACGCTACAAATGTATTCTTCAAGATTCAAAAAGAAGTGTAGTCAGTTTTCATCTCAATGCCCTATCTTCTAGTCTCTAGATAACCTATTAGCTATAGACCAATTTTGTTTTCTACATTAAACACTTATTACACAAGAAGTATTATTTTGTTATTCAAAGTACTGTACACCATATGCATCATTCTTCACATATCACAACTGTTTAGTTGAGCCATTCTCAATTACCAGAGTGATTAGATACAAACTTAGTAACTAATTGCTTTAAGATGACTGTAAGAAATGTTCTTATAGACCTGAGAGGAAATAGCACTCTAACATGCAAGTTTGATCATTCTTACCTTGACATATTCCTGTCTTACCCTAAATCTCTAGTATTAAAATTAAGTTCAAATAGATGCAAAGCTCCTAAGGCTATTAAGATCTATTCCATAACACTTAAATATTCATTTTCTTGCATTTCTTCACTTGAAAGCATGGAGGAATTGTTAATGCAGACAAGGAAACCTTTGAGTAACTATTTCTCAGTCAGTCTTCTGAAACATAGTTGCATCTCCTTATTTATCATGAAGGGGAAAAATGGCAGAATATATCTGTCAAGGTTTTTGCTCATCTCTCCGAATACAGTGCATTACTTGAACAAATAGAGCAACTTAGAAGCATTCTACATAGTAAGAATTAGAAAGATTTTCTTTTGCTGCTAATTTGTAACATACGGATTCTCTCGTTTGCTTACATTACACATCTCAGGTTAGGAAGTGACAAAATGAAAAGTGAGTCCTAAGCCCTTTTCTGTAGTACTGCCATAAAAATAAAGCTACTAAAATACAACTTAATTTCATGCTGATCAACTGGCAGATTGAGACAAACACATTCACAGTTGTATGTAGACACAGACAACCGTTTTGTGACTTTCCATATGTACACAGAATGGAGATGATCTAATCAGCCCTGGCACAGCGTAGTCATTCAAAGTTTGTACCATAATATGTAATACACTTCAGTTAAAAAGGCACTGGTGTTTCTCAACAAATGTCTCCATGCAGACAAATAAGAAAAGATGGAGAACATAATGCTGTCTCTATAGTACACATAGGAAATTTTTGCTAAACACACTGCGCACAGGATAGGAGGAGGACAAAACGAGAGTTCACCAATTCTCTTCAAAATATGACTGCCGTTTTGGTTTTTTTTTCCCACTTACCATGCGTGTATTCACTATCAGTGTCAAACAAGATAGCAGTGTTTTTCTTCCTCCCTCCTACAGCTGATGAACAAAGCACTGGAGACCAGAGTGGGATTTCTATTAGAAATTATTCATATGCCTAACAACACAGGTATGTTACACAGTAAGAAAAATCACGTTTTTTCCCACCCCAGAACAGGCTAAATTAAAATAGCTACAGAAGTTCTGAAGATTCCATATGAATATTTCAGTATGAGAGGACACATTAGACAGAAGGGAATCAAGTATGTCTGTAACTCTGAAAGGACATGGTCAACTAATATTTCTACGAAAAGCCGGGATGTAGAAGCTTGTTGAGAACCACCACCAGCGACTACAGCTAAACAGAATCACTCAGGAAACTCATTTTCAGCAGGGAGCTGATGACAGCTGCCACATTTGTGATGAGGTAGAAGAAAACTTAGGGTGGGGAAAGCTATTCCGCAGCCACATTTGAAAGGTGCTTAATACAACAGAGTACTGGAAATGCACATTACCAGAGGGACAGGGAATCTCTGCAGGAGCCCTGTATATTGTCCACCAACACGCTACCAACTGTTGAGCATGTGCTGCAGTGAGATGGGCAAGCTAAGCACAGCCCACTGCCAGTCAACCCACACCAGTTACACCAGTTACCCTATCATGGGACCAGCTGAGCTGAGGGGTTTTGAGGCAAATGCCTTTGGGCTGCCAACATTCTCCAGCCTGCCGCTTCCCATCTCTTACTCGGCAGGGGAAGAGGGCTCCCTTCGCAGGTGAGGATCGGTAAGGTATCGGCTGGAAATCAGATTGCTGCTTCAGCCTTCTGAAGCTGACAACCCAACATGGGCTTTTTTCAGTTGTGCAATGATTTTTACTGCAGTTTTATGTGACCAACATATACAATGACTTGTTGAATTAACAAGGGTAAAATCATGGTAATGCTGAAGCCTGCCTACAGGTTCAGTTATACTACAAGCCATGGCACTGAAGTTTTGTTAACAGGATATCATAGCAGCAATCATAAGAGTTAAAAATATAAAGCGAAAATGTATTCATTTTCTTGTGTTCAGTGATGTGTCACGTGAAATCCGAAACACTGAATTAAGAAACTTTGAAAATTTGAATGACTTCTACACTGCACTTCTGATGTTCCTGTTTCTCATTCCATGAAAGGTTACTCACCTCTGATTAAGAGTCTCTTTGCCGACAATATTTTTAAAGAGATGTATTTTGAGATTAAAAAATTGTTTCTGAACTAATACATAACCTCATTTTTACACTCCACTGCTCCACCCTCCACATCAAAAGTCTATTCTGCTAAGATAAATTAAAAAAAAATCCAAAACATGACCCAAACCATCACTCACCCATACACATCAGAAAATCAAAAATAGTATTTTGGTGGTGGCTATTATGCAGTATCAGAAAACCACAGTCTGAACTTCAGATTGTGTATAAAAGCAGGAGGGATGACAGAGTATCTAAAGAGCAAGAACATTAAAAAATGATGACACTGTCACTCATCCTATCCTTCTCACTGATTGTACTAAAGGCATAAGTCGTCTTATATAATACTAAGACAGCATTTTTTTTCCTTGTTTTTTCTTTAGTCATCTTGGCACACTTCAATATCTTTCTGATAAATATACCATATCATTACTTTCATAAATCTACTTCAACCTCATAAGATTTGCAGGGCTATCCAAAATGAGAGGTCAATGAAAGACAGATATTTCGATGCTTTATCTTATATTAATCCCCCATCATCTCACCTATGTATTTTTAAACCAGCAACATAACACTACAATTTAAAATTTCCCTTGCTTTGTGTATGAACACTGTTGTGTACTGCTGTAGGAGTAACAGAGATGACATTGAGTAAAGCAACTTGGAATATCCATCTAAAATAGCTGTAAGAGCCAAATATAATTCCACACAACTTTCGCATGAGTCTAGGTTTAATCTGATTTACAGGACAGTTGGCCAATGACATTTATCATAAAAATATCTTCTCCATTAAGCAAATCTCATTTTTCTTTCCAAAAGGAAATTTAAGGTATACTCTGAGCGTTCAGTGGTTCATTTTCAAGATCAGCCCACATAATTTTTTCTTAACAAAACAAAGCAATTCAGTTAAAAAATGCAGACCAATGTAATGACATAGTCATATTGCTTTTGGCTATGTTAACTTTGAAATTCATGCCAATTTAGCTATTTTTCTTTAGGTTTTATTAGAAAAAAAGCAGCAGATCAACATTACAATTCAGAGTCTAATCTAAATATGCACTTGACAATGAAGCACATCTGAATATGAACTAAAAAAGGATTCCAGAAAACCTTCAGTTTTACCAACCTCCTGCTACCCAAATCATGTATCTTCTGGCTTTCTGAGGACTGAAATCAAACAAGGAACAAAAGATTTATTGCTATGAAAACAAAACTGTAGTACAGTAGTATGAGTCTTGGGCGCTAAGCTTCTTCTGTCAAGTTAACTTGATTTTGAAGTGTACTTAAATCTTTTGTTTGGCCATGAAAGTCCATAAGCTGACTGACCCATGTACAAACTGAAATGGAAGGCCTGGACAAAGAAAAAGTTAGACAGCATGTTAGCCTCCAGTTTCAGAAAGTAATAAAAAGATACAATTCCAACAGCCAAGAAATTAAAACAAAAAAATTGAAAAAAGTTGATCTGACATTCAAGAGCTAAGTTTATTCTTATGCTCACTTTGCGCCCAAAATAATTTTAGACTCACCAGAAAAAAAAAAATAGTATTCATGGACTATCACACAATTGAAAAAGAGAAACAATTGCCTTTTGACTTAGTTATTTTCCCCCACTGAGGTACAAAATCTACTTATAAATTTGATACTTCACTATAACAAATTGTACTTTTCATAGTTCTGATTTAGTTTCCATTAAACCCTGTTTACTTTTTGTTTTTAAACCACAGAATTCTTTTTTCATGTTACTGAATCTGCTTTCCAGCTGTCTCACTCATTTATTTGTGGATCTATATTTAGTAGCCTGGTTACCACTGCTAACCAGAAAAAAAAAGTATTCTTGGGACTTTCTTCATTACAACAGCACTTTCAGCAGAGGTTACTGATGTGCAAGCAAACTACAATGATATGCAGCTCTTCAGAGAAACTATTTCATTGATTATGTTTCCACTGTCCAAATGTTCTCTAAATAGCTTGCTGGAAGAAACTCTTTCGGTCTTGTAAACATCAGTGGGTGCAGTTTCACTAGTATGTGTGGTAGTTTCACATCCTTACACAGGAAGGCTGGTTCACAGCTACTGAGAAGCTGCAGGAGTTCTAACAGCTGACAAACTGTGGATTCTGCCGAGCAGAAGTTTCTTCTGTTGCTACTTAACAGCGTAGCCAAAGTATCAGCCGAGGTAGCCCAGTCAATCCTTGCTTTGCTTTAGAACCTCTCAGAATATTTCTGGAAGGGTGACATTGCGAAGCAGCCACTGCTGGGAGCGGCTGGCGTTTAACCCCTGCCGTTGCAGTCTCTGATGCTGGGTACCTGGCTGTCCTCTTCGGTGGCTTTGTCCAGGCACTGGTTACTGTTCACATGCAACAGGGTTAATTTCTTGGAGACAAAACAAAAAGAAATTAGGTTGACAGGTTGACCAGGCATAAGCTAACCAAAATGTTTCTAGTGGCCATTAAAATTCCTCCATAGGAAAGTAGGAACTAGACAAGGCTGGTTGGTTACTGACTCCCTGTCCTAAAGCATTTAAATACGCTCTTTGATGTTGTAGATACTGAAAACACTGCTCCATGAAAAACAGAACAGTCTGAACTTTTAAATGATGTTCTTTATCAAGCAATATCCACCATTCTTTGACTATACAGTTAGAACAGTTAAAAATTCAAGTTTAGCAAGATATATAACTTCAATTATTAGTTATAATAGTAGTATAGATCAGAACGAACATACTGAATAAATATTCAGAAGTATGCTTTTTTTCTCAGTTGGGGACACAGAACTGATCTCATGCTATGTTCCTTTAGTACTATGTTCTTTTTTTAAAAAGTATGTTCTTTAAAAAAACCCCAACAAACAGATATGTGTAAATTCACATACATATATAGTTTCCAATACCTACTAATCCTACTTATGCAATCTTCCATACACTGCTCCAGCTACTTTGGCACTATCCTCATTGAGAAGAGATCTTCAGAAGTTGCATTTCCTGCCACTGCACTACGGATACTCATCAGTGCATCAACTTGTCTACGGTACTGACAGGCATTACTGCCAGTGTTTCTTCTCTCACTCAGCAGCACAATCAGGACACTGGACTGACTGAAAAGTGGCAGAACAGGCAGGCCTTATGTGCATAAGCAGCAAGGGTAAAAAAACCAAACAAACAAAACCAAAAAAAAAGTAACCAAACCAAACAAACAAAACCAAAGCAAAAAACACACAAAACCCCCCCAAGAACCTGAGCACATCAATCTTCTGCACTCATACAGCAGCTAAAGAATGTAGGAGTTGGAAGCAGGTAAGTAACTAACCAAAGCTTTTTTCTTCACCCTACTCTTTTTTTTTCTTCCTAGGAGACGTTAAGAGAAAGGGACTTCTTACATGCCTCCTGCACAGAGGCAGAAGGAGAAAAACTACAGAAAAATCATCCAGCTATGTGGGTAGGAGCTCTTGTTAAGTATTCTCTAACTTATTTTTGTGCCTTATTAGTCAGCTTTCAATTAAGTTCTAAAGATTACACCTAGATTTTCCATTGACAGAATAAAAAGAAAGAACACATACAACCAAATTTATAGCCGAGGATCAACACAGGGAAGTCTGTTTTACAGTCTGTGGCAAACTACTGCAAGATAGACTGTTTCAATTATAATTCTAAAGATGCAACGTTCTTACCATTGATAAGGTATTTGGTGTTTGACTAATCTTAATACACTCAGTGATTCACCATCTTGCTTACTTAAGTGAGGCAAACTACATTAAAACCAAGAACGAATGGTTCCCAAGACTCAATCATTTCAATTAACATTTAATCCTGAAAGCCTTCAACAGCTTTTTTCAGTCTCCTATTAGCAGTTGCTAGCAACATGTAGAAATCCTAGCAGATACACACCATCTTCCATGGTAACTGTCATGCTAATAAAAAAATAATAATTTATGCATATTTCCTTTTAGTTTTAAAGGCTGTAGGTAGTGTTAATACAGCTGCTAAAATCCATAGCAAGCCTATTTAGGTAGAAAAATCACACAACCCCCTTTGTTTCTTCCCTTATTTTTCTTTTTTCCCAATCGATGAAATGACTTTTTAGTAGCTAAATTACTGGCAAGATTCGTCTTCCATAAATTGTCTCACAACTGTCTTTTGCAATGACTAATTATCAATTAACAATATCAAAAACTAGCTATGATGTAAATCAGAGTTCGATTACAAAATTGTTTTTAAATCTTGAAAATTAAATTAATGATGAATGGATCAACAGTCAATAATTTCTTCATCGGTCAGTTCAACCTATGAACTTCAACATAGATTAGAATATCATGCACAAGAAAGAGAATGATTAAAATAAAGCTGTTTAAAGCACCTCTACTTTAAACATACCACAGTTAGAAATGTAAATCTTCCCTAAAATTTTGAGACGTTGACTTTTTTTAATTAAAAACGTATTTCCTTTTAACCTTGTGCAAGATAAGACACCAGTTGCTTCATTTGTCAAAAGATTGTTGGCATCTTTTTCTGGTCCAGTAGATACCTGGAATAGTTTTCCATTGTTGATCTTATAACAAAATACTACACTAGCAGACTAGTTTTCCCCCAGGGATCCAAACACACATTGAAAAGTATTCTTCTAAAAGCTCCCCCCAAACTCCCCAGGTAATTAAATCAATACAGATGCCCACTAAGTGACTATACCATGAATTAGTAACAGAGTGAACACAATCTTGACTTTATTCCCTGTTTTGACTGTCAAAACAGTGGTCCCACATCGGAATATGTTGCTTTGTAAGCTCATGTAAAAACCAAAGTTGCCTCATTTTAATGTCACAAGCCCTTAAAAACTTACCACTGGATCATATTCCCAAAGCTGATTTCCTTTTAGGTGGTGGCACTTGAGCATTGTTACTGGTCCATTAAGTTTGGATACATCTAAACACAAATCATCTGTTCGAATTTCTTTGTTGGCAGTATATGAGAAAACCTAGAAAGGAAAAGGATGAGAGGAACTGGAAAAAAGAGCTCAACTAAAAGATTCCTGGGGAAGGAGGAGCATTTGTGCATTACTTCATTAATACCCACTAAATGTTTTGCTCTTTTCCCTTCAGCACGAATAGTAAGACTTTTTTTGGTGTTTTTTTTTGGAGGGGAGTAAATACAAACTAGATGAGCAAGCTCTTAAGTCAAAATTTAGTTCCTTTTTTTTTTTTTGACTTGCAGACTCCCTCCTGCTTAGGAACAGGAGGTTCCACAAAACAGGGAATCTGTATATTGGAAAACAATTCATCAAGAATTATTAACAAAGTACAACAAAACCAGATATGTATAATAAATTCCAGAACTGGCACAGCGAGAAAAACAACTTTTCAGGTTCAGGCATATTTGAGTTTTTTTGAACTAACAATGCCAATCAAGAGGTCTAACCAGAAGACAGTTCCAGAGATTCTACAGAAGGTGAAGTATAGCTTATAGCAGCTTTCTCTTCCTTCCTCTTCCCCTCATTCCATTTTTGACTTGAACGTTTGACCTAAAACCTATTGCAATGAGGCCTCAGAAAACTACAGGTGAGAAACCACCAACAAATCTTCTCATGCATTTCCTCCTCCAGGTATCATCTTCAATGAGGGTTTCCTAAACTTTCCAATTTAAGTTGGAAAAAATCAAAGAATTGTGCCAATCAGTGTTCCAAATAGTTCAGATATGTTAAGATAATTTTTTTTAAAAAGTTGTCACCTGATTGCCACCCATTCCATGGCAGTTAAATATTCCAACCTTCTCATTCTCTTTTCTTGCCATGTTATCCAGACACTGATTTGTCTCCACATTTCTTATCTGGGAGTGAAAAAGAGCATATCAAAGGCTGTTATTTTTCAAAGGGAACTAGGTCCATATTATACCACACCAGCACCAGTTCTCTCACCAGAGGGTATGTGAATGAAATGTAAAATACAGGAACCGTACTACAATAATAGACCACTGCCCAAGACTCCAACTCCCAAGCAAACATTCGTGCTACCAGGTTACAGAACCACGTTGGCTTCTTTCCTGACTTTCAAGGATCTGTCCATCTTGGGGATGCCTCCTGCTAAAGACTCAGCTACTACAGGAAGGACACAATTGAGCCTCCAGCCTAAAACCTTCAGAAGTTTTAAAACATTCTGCTAGGCACAGTGGCTGTAATTCCCTTTGAAATCATGGATGACTGGGTTCAATTTGCTCACTTCTTGAGTTACAGCCTTAATCCCTGTATTACTATACAGTAAGCAGGCATGAATACCAAGTCTCCTGATAGTCATGCAGCAGCACAAATGCCTACTTCATTTTGTTAAAAGCATTTCTTTCAAATACAAGAAGTATAAAATCACCCTATAACAGGCTCAATACAGCTTGTAGGGGAGAGTAGGTACCGGCCTACATAGGACAGCCTCATCTGTACTACCTCTGCAGTCACTTGTTCCTAATAAATAAATAAAGTAAGTAAGTAAGTAAGTAAGTAAGTAAATAGCTCAGGGGGTCACTGGAATTTGTGGGTCCCTGATGAGGGTTCTGGGGGTAAAGTTCAGAGTAACTTCTAGGCAAAGCTTTGCTTGACCTGGCCAACTATGCTCCTACTCTACATAGAGAGGATTTTGCAGAAAGCTATCCAGAATTATGCGTTTATGAAGAAATATTTCTAAATATATTCTATGTGACATTTAACACTGTAGTAACAAAGGGAAAATTTTGAAATTCCAGCACTGTATACCAGTTCTCTGCCCCACTGAGAGGCCAGATGTATTGTTTTACAGATGTCAGGAACACAAGTGCAAGGTACTTGAACCTTGCTGGAGATAACTGGTTTGCTCTACTCAGTTCAGAATACAAACAGCTTACTGTGCAACATACTTTACATAGAAAAGTACATAGGGTATATAAATATATAGGGTAAAATCTTACCTCTCCCAGAGAAAAGTAGTGGCGTGGAATTTGGGAATCAGGATAAACATTCTCCAGGTACCAGGAGAAAGGCTTACACTGGAGCTTGCGTCTTAGTCCAAGTCGCGATGATATGTCCCCATAATCAACTTTAGTAACCCCTGTAGAAACAAAGTTTTATTCAAGGGCTAATAAATGTTATATAATTATAGCCCTATAATATACAGCTTGCATGAAAGATATTCTCTTTAGAAATTCATCTCTACACATAGAATTTTCTTTTTTCTTCTTCTTTTTTTTTTAATTTTTGTTTATTTAATAACAGCATTATGTTGTTTATATTCTCAGAGAGGACACTTCGGCCACTACCTGTGACTCCTTTTTCCAGATAATTATACAAAAGATGGAATCACTAGATCTGTGCTGCATATGACGATTTCTTGTATGTGGTTTGTGGAACAATTTGAATGCAGTTGCTTACTAAATTATCAGAGGAGAAAGGCTGAAACCGTTATAGTGACTAACGCCATTCTACCCCCAATGGCAACTGGGGTGCCTATCTATGCAGCATAACATAACAGTCTCCTTCTCTGGAGCAAGGAGTATTCCATTTTAATTTAATTCTGTAAGCCCAGTACCACCTGCCAGACCCTGCACCATCTATTTAACTGCACAAAGAAACAGGCAGAAAGCAGCCTTCATACAGGGAACTAATCCTTTAATAATTCAGTATTTGTTCAATATAACTGCAGCATTTGCAGGAAGTATGTTCACCATTAGGTCTCTTATCATTGTTTGTGGTATTTTGCTTGCCTTTTTTCTCCTTTGTGCCTCATATATCAAAGTGCTTATTCTTCCTGTATCTTCCCACCCCTTTATGGTTGTTTTAAGTCCTTCTGAAAATGAATTTGTGCAAGTAACATCTGTAGATGGGTTAAGGAAGGTGTGTATGTTCCATAGGTATTCTGCCTCACCAGAATTAAGCACTATTGTCATTAATATTCCAGTAATATTAATTATTTCAGGGTAGGATAATTTCTATTTTTCAGGCTTCAGGTTCTTTTTGTGTTTTCCACACAACACTTCATACAACACAGGTCAAAAGTAATACACTACCAACAACAAAAAAAAAATCAAAAAAGAATACAAAACCAAGTCCTAGCAATTTAAATTCCTCTCAGAGACCACAAATATAGCTCAATTGGCCACCACACCACAAAGCTCCAGCTGCATACCATTTTCAGAAATCCTTCCACTTAGAGGACTTTGAATTTCCTCTAAAATTGATGACCTTTTGAAACCGAGTTCGAGACACTCCTAAATTGGCGTATTATGTTATTAAATCAACCCACCAGCAGATGGTGTATTTCAACTCAATTAAGATGGATAACTGCATAATTTCATCGTAAATGTTTGTAGGTATCAGTAAAAACATTAGTAATTTCAATATTCCAGAAAGAAAAAAATGCTAGCTAGGATTTTTTTTTTAATTTATTTATTAAAACTAAAGACTTCTTAACAAAGATGCTGGAGAACTATAGTGGTAAGGGAATGAAAGCAAAGGAAAGTATGTTTTTTAATGAAATTTTGAATAGTGTGAATGAAATCTAAAAATTTTTTTGAATAGAATCCCAGAAGACTTCAGTTTGGGCTTTCCAGTCATAAAAGAAGTCTTCAAACCAAAACACAAGACAAAAAAGAGGAAAAACACAACTCTAGGCATTGCCCTATCTTCCCCAAAGCAAATATTTGCTCTGTACCTAAAGCAGCACTCTTTCAAAATATGATGAAATACAAAGAGAAAGGCTGTTCTGAGCACAGTTAAGTAGGGAGTTCATCATTTTTCAGTTAATGAAAAAGCAGCTGATGGATGTAACATTTATCACATCAACGTTATAACAACCTTATGACAACCAAAACTCATTCATCAGTTTGCTACACTGACCTTCAGAAAACAACACTTAAGGCTTTGTCATATCACTGAATGGCAGTAAGAATTAAAGTCACAGCCATGCAGAATTAAATGCAAAGTGATACTTAATAGCATACAAGTGTGCCTTTTCTTAAAGTAGTTTTAAATGTCATCACGCAGAAAGAAAAATGCCAGTTGCTTTTCCCTCTATTGCACTGAGAGAAACTGTGTGTATCATACTCCATTTAACCATTTTTAGGCTAAAAGATTTTTATAAAATCCTCCTTGAAGTTAGGTCCGCACCAAACCCTATCGTGGCATACAGACTACAGATAGCATCAGGTTAGCAGATGAACTGAATTGCAGAACCCATATAGTTACCTTAGCGGTGTCGCCTACCAAGGCTGAATTACTCTGTTTCCTAGGTTTCAAGTATCTTATCTATTTATATTATTCGAAACTAGCTTGAGTGTTTTTATTCATTTGGACTATACAGTGCAGCTGCAGTTACTTACGGGTAACAGTTCTATTTGGGGAAAAAAATTGGAAAAAAAAAAAAGGAAGCAAGCTAGGAAAACTGCAAAGGACAAAAATTAAGTACATACCTAAACCATTATTTCCTCCACAGATAAGAAAAATTCGCATACACACGACACTGTGATATATACCTTCTGGTGTTTTTGTATTTGTTTTTAAAGGCTCAGCTAGAAAACCCCAAACCAAATCAAACAAAACAAAACAAAACAACTACAAAAAAAACCACCTCAAAAACAAACAAAAAAAATCCCAAACCCATGAATTAGATCAAATCTTCCTCTCAGGAGACAATTAGACCAGACTCTGCAGTTATTTGCCTCATGAGGAAGACAATCATGCCTACTAGTTATTCTTTCAAATATTTGGGTTTGGTTCATTAAAAAACAAGAACAAAAATCAGAAACAGTATTTAGCAGTCCTTGCTACTGTTGTCTTTACTTGATCATGCAATATTTAATTTTTTTCCCCAACTTCACCCCCTCCATATCTTATTTACATCAATAACCTCCCTGATGATTCTCTCACCCAGCTTGCTGTTTGCTGTGGGATGATCACGTGAGGGGTTTTTTTTCCACACATATGCTTAAAATTGTACTCAAAAATAAAATATTGATAAGGCAAAAAATCCCACATCAAATCATCCAATCACACCATCACTAGTTCTTTTGTACAAACATAAAATTATGCTCAACACTTGCCTGTGCTGTCACTATTCCTGAAGTCTGACTACTCTAATCAGTAATACAGATATTATACCTTTACAAAAACATTCATATAATGATGTCTATCAGTACAATACTCCTCCTTCAGTTTAATTGCCTTTGCCACCTCTTTTAAGCTCTCCATCAGCTGTGTTGCAACAGCTCTGCCATCCTCAAAATTTCAAAAGAGCTGAAGATTTGCTTGCCAAGTTCAATGTGTGGCAATAAATTTATGCTAAATTCCTTTGGGAAAAAAAAGAAAGCAGCATGATGTTTTCATCATGATTATAAATTTCTCACCGTTTTTAAAAGCACAGTATGAAAACTCTTCTAAAACTAGCCTTCTGTTTAAAAAAATCATATAACTTGTTTTTATTTAGTATTATCAACCTTGATAAGCGATAATAACTTAAAGCCAGTTTCAACAGGTATATTATCTACATTCCCAATTGAAGCCAGCAGGGAATACTACCTGAAAACAAGAACACATGAAATCATTTAGTACCTATTTTGAAGGCAGGCTTAGCTACGTTGCAAGACACGGACTCAGGCCCTTCTTGGTCCTCCTTTTCAACCACAAACGAAAACATTATCTATTTCTAGTTTGTATGTACTGAATCTTGACTTACCACGCTTGGCTAGAGACAAGTGCATGCAGCAATTAGAAATCAGGCCTACTGACGCAGTTTTCAGGATAACACATCTGTCTGTCTAGATGGCTCAGGTAATTCTGCAATGCAGTCTTCTCAGTGCTGGATACTTAGCCCCAGTGCAACACAAGATACCTTCTGGGGCAATCTTTGGGTCAACAATAAGTTCCGTAAGAGTTACACGATGCTTGTTGGAGCCGCTTTTCAGGATGTCATTTTTTCAGGATGTTTTTCCCAATGCAAGAGGCTGCTGAATGACAAGGATGTACACTGGACAAGGCGCAGGGGAATGCATGTAGGAGCTGGAAACCAGACTCACACGCAGCATGAGGAAACCCCATAGCCTGAAAGTATCCATGCTTCATCTTTAGATTAAGGATACCAAGAAATTCTACAACTGTCAGTTTACCATTAACTACTAGTTAGGAGAAAGTTAAGGGGAGGCAGCTGTAGTATGTCAGCCTAATGCTTTGCAGCTGGTCCTGCTGTGGAAAGGGGCAGCTTTCCCTCGCTCTGTTTCAGATTTCTGCTGCACCTCCTGTGCTGACACAGCTGCTAACTTAACCAGCTGAGAGCCAACCCACAGGACAAATGATCCTGAAAGGTTCAGCAAGTCGAATGAACTGACACAGATGAACAACCAACAAGTGAGGGTAAATGAAGCCTTGACACCTGCCATGAAAAGCAAGGCACTCTCCTCACAGCAAACTGTTTGACTGACATTGCCATCTCGTGAAGCCTCACTTGGACAATCCAGTCCTAGCATTTTAGGCTGGAGAAAGTGATGAAAGGCCAGCACTAGAAATAAAAAAGTGGCAGAGTCCACAGAACAGAACGACCAGACCTGCATGTGCTGGATCGACTTTTCTGAAAACTTCAGAGGAAATGATCTGGGAAAAGGCACCTTTCAGTGACGCATGACTGCGAGAAAAACTGTTGGCTAATGAGAAAAGACTACAGCGAGTGCCATTACTGCTGTGGAGAATAGCTGCCGCATGCAGTGAGATGGGCTTGATTTTGGCTGAGCAGCAGCTGCTGCAACGCTTTCCTGCCCAACCTCCATCTGTACCTAACCACTTGTAAGCAGAGAGATGGCTTCTAAAATGCATGAAAGCTTAAAACAGACAAGTAACAGTTTCTACTAGGCTGTACTTACTGAAGAAAAAAGGATTACAGGCTTACTTCCTGAGAAGGCAGCTTTGCATTTAACTATATTACATCAATAGTAAAAAGTCTCTTGAGTTCCTATCATTCATGCAGTAAAACTTTTTTTTCCAGACAACATAGATTACATTAAGTGGGAAAGCTACCTGAGAATCTTAGGTTTGCTTTCCTGGACCAATTCCTCTGTGATTCACTATCTTAGGGAAGCAGAAGAAAAAGGATTTAAACGAGGAAACAAATTTCTTGTTAGCTATGCTCAGCGATGCCTGTCAGCATGTTACACCTCCTTCAAAATCCAATTTTCTCATCCATGTCAGCTAATGAGAAGAAACCTGGATGCACAGAGGATTGCCTGTTCTCCTCACTCATCCGTACCCAGACTTGCAAACCAGCACCAGCTTAAAAAAATCCTCACCTCACTCCTTGCAAGAACTTGTGACACTGTTACAGCAATATTGAAATCATACATTGTACTAGCAAGGAGTTTCACAGCCTGCACACCGTACTCTACCAGAGGGTCACTATCGCATCATTCTGCAAGAACTAAAGATTGAAAATTTTTTATATTAGAAGGATACCTGGAGAAGCAGTATACGGCTAAATGAACCAAAATAGCGGACATTCACTAAGATGACTACTGGCTAAAAAAACTTACTGAAATTTACAGTAATGTTATTTGCTGTTGACAGATAAAAATCTGAGTCTGCAACATTCACATAAGACTGGAGATATCAGAACAACAGTAGTAAGGTGTTTATGAACTTCCCAAAATAGTAATCCTTTCTAGACAATACCTACTGGCTCTCAACTTAGGTGGATTTGGGGGTGGGAGACATGAGCAGTACTGAGTACGTTTATGTGTTTATTCTCTGAATTGTTGCTGCATTACGTCATTACCTACAGCAGTAACAGCTCTCTTCACAGCCCCAGGCAACAAACCAATTTCTGAAAAACCTAACTTATTCAGGTACTATATAATTCTCAAAACACTTAGAAATTCTAGTATCAAACATCAGTGCAGCATCAATATAGGTACAGGTACATAAATGAGATCATCTGCCAGCCAGCAGGTGCAGATGCTCTGAGAGGAGCTTGGCAAGAACACATTCCTACCCAACAATCATTCAGGCTATTAACATACAAACTATGCAGGCATTCATCTTTTGAAAGGAAGGAAAATATACAGTGCAGTTATAGGTAATTGCTTAAGTTACTTTCACTATTTCAATTTTTTTACTCTGTTCTATTTTAAATTAAATTCTTTCATTCCTTTTCTCCAACAGAATGCTTGCCTATTCCACAATATTGCAATGTTATGGAAGACCTATGAAAATAACAATCCTAGAGAATTCAAACAGTGTAACTCCTTTTGCAAGTTTGTACTTTTACCACATGAAGTAGAAGGGCTATGGAGATTATGTGTAAAGTAACAGATCTTTATCACAGTGTTGAGAGATTTACATTTGTTTTTAATAATTAGGCTATTTTTATAGTCTGCTTAGTACATTTTCAAATGTTGCTTGACATGGATACATAAAAGCAATTTTAACCAAAATTGATTGCACTGACTTATATACAATTTTTCTGAATATCTATACACAGCATGTTTGAATTCATAAAGCTTTATTAACAACACAAGGCAGCAACCATAAGCTGTTAGCTTTTGATTTCACCTTATACATTTTGAGTAGTAGCAAGAATTATTTTTTGTAATTAAAATGAAATTGTTACACAGTCGTGAGCAATGCATTCTATTAAGAAGAAAAAAACACCATAAATTCACACAGTCACTTGTACTCACACGTACTAAAACCTGTAATCTAAAATTTGACACTGTTCAGACTCATACTACATTGTGCTACAGCTTTTAAATTTCAATACTAACATACATTTAATAAGCAAGCCATAAGGAAATACTAGTTTTAAAGATACATCTTTGGAAAAGCAGACATGGCATATGGAACTATATGAAATACTTAGTAAATACTTAGGAACTATATTAAATACTTAGTATTTAAAGTCAAATATCCATAATGGCTTGAGTTTTTAGAAAGGATGTCAGTTGCTATCCAAAGCTTGTCTCTGTCTTTTTAAACAACAACAACAAAATTATCCTGTACTAGAAAGTAACAAATCAGTATTTCCCAGGGTCTTTTCTTTTCCCTTTTTTTTTTTCCAGAAACTTTGAGCCCATAGGAACTCTGCTCTCATATTTTATAACCTCTTGTTTTGTTAACATGTGGTTTAAGAAACATAATAAATGTAATCACAGTCAGGTATTTTGGCAACTTGACCCTATACCCCAGATAGTGAAATGCCAACTCCACCAAGCCAGATGATGTTAACTTTTGCCACTCCTGTGACGGAGTTTCACTTAAATCACTTCTGATCTATTCAACCTGGAACGCCTACAACACAGAAGCCAGAGGCCAAACTCCTGCACCTTCATACTCCAGCTGCCTCCAGCTCTGGGGCCCCCAGCACAGAAAGGACAGGGTCCTGTCCTTTGGAGCAGGTCCAGAGGAGGCCCCAAAGATGATGAGGGGGCTGGAGCACCTCTCCTATGAGGAACTGCTGAGAGAGTTGGGGCTGTTCTGCCTGGAGAAGGGAAGGCTCTGAGGAGACCTCATAGCCTACCGGTACTTAAAGGGGGCCTACAGGAAAGAAGGGGAGGAACGTAGTAATAGGACAAGGGGTAATAGCTTTAAACTGAAAGAGGGCAAATTTAGATTAGATGAGGAAGAAATTCATCACCCTGAGGTTGGTGAGACACTGTAACAGGTTGTGCAGTGAAGTTGTGGAAGCTCCCTCCCTGGAAGTGTTCTAGGCCAGGCTGGATGAGGCTTTCGGCAACCTGGTCTAGTGGAAGGTGTCCCTCTCCCTGGCAAGGAGTCCGAACTGGATGATCTTCAAGGTCCCTTCCAACCCAAATCATTCTATAATTCCACGATTAGGAGTTGCATTTGCATAGCTAGTTTTCAGCACTACAGTCAAGCTCTTTGACATTCCATTGAGTATTAATTCTACTGCACAGGAAGCTCAATCATAAATCATGTGCACGTTTAAAAAAAAGAAACAAAAACATCAACCAAAAAAATCCCCACAAAACTTCAGGATATGTTTCTGGCTAACAAAATTATTTTTTAAGACCTTCCTTTTTGTACATCTAATGAGAGCTTTGTCTTAAAAAATTCAAAGCAATAACATTTTTATCTCAATTCTCATGTTCTTTCCCAGGAGTAAAAACATTCCAATTCTTAATAGGTACTTCTCATACTCAAAGACCTGCTTACCTGGGGAAATGATGTAAAAAAAATTTTTAAATTCATCCATCCAGACTTCTGCAAGCCGTCTGTTGTTTTTGTTGATGATCTGCCCTGTACCTCCTGGAAAAGTGTATGGTGTTGCTTTTCTGAACACATGCCCAACATGTGAACAAGTTACAATTTCCAAAGTGCCACCACACTGCCAGATCTGAAAATAATAAAACAATTATTGCATAGCTTCGAATTATCAAAAAAAAAAGTTCACAGATGTTAATCACTTGCTTCTGTTCAAGGTGGAGAAGAAACATTAGGTGACATCTGGAACAAATACATACTTAATGGAAAAGAAATGTATGCCTGTTTCCTACTCAACAGATTAAGATGCTCACAAGTCTCAGTAAGGTAGCAGAACAAAGAATACATCAGGTCTCACAGCGGCAATGCATCAGCAAGAGACTACTTTAGAGAACTGGACAAGCTGACAGCGAAGAAAAAGGCTCACATGAATCACATGGAAGTAAACAGGTGTCCAAAAAAGTCCATCACAAAATAGAATTTTCGTGAAAAAAAACCACAAACCCCCCCAAACAAAAAAAACCACACCACCACCACCAACAACAAAAAAACCACAAACAAACAAACAAACAAACAAACAAAAAAACACCCCAAACCAACACCATACATGCCTCCCAAGTAAAGTTTCTGAAAATATTTTCAGTTTTGTTTTGGACTTCTAAAAATGGCAGAATCAGAAAACTGAGCTGCTTTAGAAATATCTACCTATACACTTTGAGCTGATAAGTAAAACAAAAGGATATAATGCGATTTGGTAGGAACAAAAGTGAGAACACTGATTAAGTCCACATCTAAATGAATACATGTAATCATTAAGTTAGAAAACAGCAAGAAAAGAGAGTAACCAAGGTGCTCATATTTCACCAACACATTAAACCACACACTGATGACATCACCCTTAACTTATACTCCCCAACTAGCTTTTCTAACTGAACTCCTTTTAAAAACACACACACATTCGTTCTTCAGAATGACCACCCCAATCTTTTAATCACAAAGCTCTGCCAACTGACAAACACAATTTTCATTGACAGATACAGTCTCTGTGTGTCTCCTTTGGAGGAACTTGACAGGAAGCAAAGTGCTAACTGCAACAGGAGCGGGCACGGAAGCAGACAGCAGATCTGGACCTTAAACAACTCAAGATGCAATGTCCTGAGTAAAAACTCATTGAAATAAGAAGAGATTTACCTACCCTGAAAGAAATTTCTAAGTTTTCTCCACCCCAAATATCCATTCCAGCATCATATGTTCCAATTTCTTGAAAGTAATCTCTGTCTATTGAGAAAAGACCTCCTGCCATTGTAGGTGTCCTGGGGCAGGGGGAAGACAAAAAATATGCACCAGTCACTATGAGAACATATACGTAAATGCACTTCAAGCTTACACTGACAAAATAGCTTTTTATTTCCTGAGTTCCTAACATCTTCCTTCTCAGTAGACTGTTCTATCCAAACTCAGCTGCCATTGATGCCCTTGCTAGGCTCTAAATTTTCCAGAGATGGAACCTGTTAAGTGACAGTTCTCCTGATTTTCTCACTTCAAATTGGAGTCCAGATAGAGAAACAGCCCCTCTGAAAGCTGCCATTCCTGC